>NC_091438.1:73158071-73459281 GCF_964237555.1 Oryctolagus cuniculus | reverse complement strand
TAAAATAGAAAGGTAATGTTATAATTTCCAGAGCTTGTTAGAGAATAAAGAAACCTCCAAGCTCCCACTGGAAAAAATGCCAGCCATCAGCACAATAAGCAAGAGCTTGGAGGCACTTCATACTACAAGCTTCAATCTTTTTCTTTTATATGACCCTGTGTTATATTGGTTTTATAAAAAGGTAACTCACAGAACCATCATAGAGCTGTAATCAAGCTCCTTCAGAATGGTTATACTGTAGAAATCACATCTAACAGGCACCACGTTTCCTCTGTTAGTGAGAATGGGGGAAGGAAAACAAGGTCTGAAATAGAATCTGAGCAAGGCAGAGTTCTCAAGAATCCCAAGAGAGTTGAACACATACCTTGCCCATGAGTTCAGCAATGCGCAGAACTGGTTTCCCTTTCTGATGACTCACGGTAGCTGGACTCTGTCCATCCCAGTCTTGTAGTTCTTCAATGCTTTTCAGATAAAGCAGGGCTTTGAGGCCAGTACAGTAGTCTTCAATCACAGTGAAATCCTGATTCTGAACAGCACTGCAAACCTAGAAAAGATGGAGCAACCAACCAAACGTCAAACCAAGAATGGATTCCCCCAGTGGTTTTACTTTTCATCTATTTAACAAATACTAATTTTACACATTTGGCACTGTTCTAGGCAAGCCAGATCAATTGCCACCTGGGGAAGCGGGGTACTGGAGAGGGAAGAACTGCAAAGAGACATAGGAACTTTCAGACACAATGAATATTTTCAAAAACTTGATGTGGTGAGGGTCTCCCATGTTATGTATATGCGGTTCAAGAATCGAACTGTGTACTTGAAGCATACACAGTTTATGCAATGTCAGATATATCTTAGTATAGCCATTAAAAATTTAATCGAATGGGTGGAATCTTCAAGGAGTCACATTAGGCACAACACATGAAAGGATATTTTAAGTCTTATTTTTCCTTTATTAGAATGCACTGCCTACAGCTATTTGTCATGTGTGGAGGTAGTCAAACTGAGGTTGGAGTGCTGTTTGCTCATTCAGTAAACTCAATCATCATTTACTCTACCTAGACCTTCACCCTCATTTGCCATTGTTTTCCACTGCAGTTCCTCACCAAGGCTTTTCGTCTTTTCCTCAAATTTGTCGAAGTCTTTCTTTGCCTAAGGCCATTCCACAAGATCTTCTCACTACCTAGAAGACCTTTCCTTTAGTTCACATGTCTATCTACCAACTATTCCTCAGTCTTGGTAAATGTCACTTCATCTGGGAGACCTCCAGAATTCCAGAATGGGCAATGGCTATCTTTTATTCAGGAAATTTTGACACATCATTTCTGCATGATTATTTGATTGACAACTCACTCCCCACTTGTGTGGAAGCTTCAGGAAGGAAAACCATCTTTATTTTGGCCACTGTGCTTTTCTAAGTGATTATAGCATAGGGTTTGTCACAGATTCATTCTTCCATAAATACTTATGGAAAGAATGATGAATAAGAAGAGGTTTGTGAATCTGAGTGGCTATATGTTATACAATAGAAATATAACAAATTTTGAGTTACGGGCGAATCAGAGAAATTAGGACCCTTCCAATAAAAAATGCTTATGATTTTGTGAATTTTGTTAGGATATGAATTAGAGCTTAAAGAATGTGGATTTAAACAGGCACTTCTAGATGGATTATTTCCAAAGATATGGCTCGGATTTTCATCTCACCTGTAGACTCCAGAGAATCATCTATAACTGCCTGTGGGTACTTTTTACCCAGTTGGCCCATCATAACTTCAAAGCCAAAATTTACAACATGTCATTGAATAACCCTCTTAATTTGTATTATACATTCATCAAATGAAGCAAATATTGAAACAAAACTATGCAAAGTAAAACTCATTTTTGGGGGTTGGTATAGTGGGTAAAACCACTATCTGTGATGTCAGCATCTCATATGGACACCTGTTAGAGTCCCAGCTGCTCCATTTCCAACCCAGTTCCCTATTAATGGCCTGGGAAAAGTAGTGGAAATGGTCCAAGTGGTTGGGCCCCTGCTACCCAAGTGGGAAATCTGGAGAAGCTCCTGGCTCCTGGCCCATTTTGGCCATCTGGGGAGTGAACCAGCAGATGGAAGAGCTCTGTCTTTTGTCTCTGTAACTCTGGCTTTCAAATAAACAAATATATTAACAAAAAACCTCATTTTTATCCTGCTTCCCAAATGTTGAATACCCATTCTCAGTATCCATGGAGTCATTCAAGGACATACATATCCCTCACCTCTTTGGAGATACCAAAATCTGCAAACATTCAAGTCCCTTATATAAAATAGTGTGGTCTCTGAATTTAAACTATGTAAACCCTCCTGTGTACTTCAATCATCTCTAAGCATCTTATAATACCAGATATGTACATTCTCTCTCTCTCTCATATCTCTCTCTCTCATATCTCTATCTCTATCTCTATCTCTATCTCTATCTCTATCTCAAACCTGAAGACATGCAGACAGACTGCTCTCGTAGGAAGTTCGGCTCCTCTAAGAGAAGGGGAACACTAAGAGTATAGTTTACAGGATGTATTAGTTTCCCATTACCATAATGAAATGTCTGATGCTGGGTAACTTTATAAAGAAAATAGGCTTATTTATCTCATGGCTTTGGATGTTCAAAGATGTGGTGTGAGTCACAGTTTAGCTCTGGTGAAGACCTCAGTGTGGATAGTATCACAATGGTGCAAGCATGTGCAGCAGCCAGAGATGATTGGTGAGGCAGGGAGCCAAACTGTGACTGGGCACTAACTGGGGTCCCACAAGAACTGTATTAATTGTCTCTGAGGGCACATCGCTGGTAACCCAACAATCTTTTACTAGTTCTCACCTCTTAAACTGAGGACCAAGTCTGAAAAATATCAACCCTTCGGGACAAACCACATCCAAACCATATAATAGGGTTTTTATTCTACTTCTTAAAGGATGAAAATAGTTATGATTTAGAGTATCATAGTCATTTACATTTCTGAGTAGGAAAGACTGACTTCTATGTTTTAAATGTTTGTCAAAATTGGCTGAATGATGGTGTGAAATATAAAATCAATGTAATATCTAATATGATGTTAATTATTATGGGTCAGCTAGTCTACTGAGTACTTTTTCTTTAGTTTTTATTTCATGAATGCATTTTTTTCATAGATACAACTTTAGAAATATAGTGGTTCTTTCCCCCTTACCTGCTCCCCTGTTCCCATCCCACCTGCCTCACCTTCTCCCATCTCCTTCTTCATTATGTCTCATTTTTAGTATGACTTTATATATAGAGGACCAACTCTATGCTAAGCATAGACTTCAACAATTTGCATTCACACACACACACATAACATACAGAGTACAGTTTGGGGAGAAAATTTGCAGTCGATTCTCATAGTATAATCATTAGGGACAGAGATCCTACATGGGGAGCAAGTGCACAGTGAATACTGTTGTTCCTTTAACAATTAACACTCTTTTTTAGGACGTCAGTAATCATCCGAGGCTCTTGCCATGGGCTGCCAAGGCTATGGAAACCTTTTGTGACCGTAAACTTCATTGGTATTTAGACACAGCCATAAGCAAAGTGGATGTTCTCTCCTCCCTTCAGATAAGAGCGTATCCTTTGATGACCTTTTCTTTCCTCTGAGGTCTCACAGATATATCCTCTGTGTAGGATATTTTTTGTCACAGAATCTTGGCTTTCCATGTCTGAAATGCTCTTGCAGGCCTTTCAGCCCAACCAGGAAGACTTAAGGGTTGATTCTGAGGTCAGAGTGTTATTTATAGCTAATGTCATTCAAGGAGTCTGATGTGTGGACTGCTTCCCATGTTGGTCTTTCCTTCATTTTTAATTCTATAATTTTTACAGGGTATTTTACCGGGTACTTGATGTTATTTATATCATACCTTTTACTTTTTTTTTTTTTTTTTTTTTTTTTTTTGGCAGGCAGAGTGGACAGTGAGAGAGAGAGACAGAGAGAAAGGTCTTCCTTTTGCCATTGGTTCACCCTCCAATGGCCACCGCCGCTGGCCCGCTGTGGCCGGCGCATCGCGCTAATCCGAAGCCAGGAGCCAGGTGCTTCTCCTGGTCTCCCATGAGGGTGAAGGGCCCAAGCACTTGGGCCATCCTCCACTGCACTCCTGGGCCATAGCAGAGAGCTGGCCTGGAAGAGGGGCAACCGGGACAGAATCTGGCGCCCCAACTGGGACTAGAACCCAGGGTGCCAGTGCTGCAGGAGGAGGATTAGCCTAGTGAGCTGTGGTACCGGCCTGACCAAATAATCTTAACATATACAGAAATTTATGTATATATAATCTTAATGTATATAGACATCAGCAAAGGAAAACCTGCTTTGAAGATATTACAATTATCTTCCCTTCAACTAATCTATAAACAAAATTGCATAAGTTTTTAAAAATTTGATAAAGATCTCTTCAACCTAAATACAATTATTACTTTGGAAAATCAAACTACTTAATGCAAATTGTCAAGGATCTTTTATTTACCATTCTACTTGTACAGTATGAGTAAGAGTAATAAAAAAAAAGCAAACCAAAAAACAGAAACACATAACCCTTTGTTTCCCATTGTTAAGTGCTTGTGTTACTATAATGTCAGAAAGAACATGGAATAAATTACTAACCATGAACTAGATCATTTTCTATGAAGCCCATTTACATTACATAAAAAATCTGTTTCCCAGGGGGAAAAATTCAAGCATTAATTAGTCCTGTTATAACTTTCTTAGAGTTGAATTTTTAGAACAATTATAAAGAACATCATCCTAGTTTCCTTCCCAGGTTTTTCTAACTATAAAAGTCAACTGATGCTTTATTGAATCCCTTTTGTTCACTCAGAGATGCTATTTTTTGGTAGTATGTGCTCTGGGTATACTTTTTACTTTTACTACCGTTTTAAAATTAGTTCACCATATGAATATAGAAAATCAGAGTTTGAAACTTGCATCCTGTCATGTATAATACAGGATGTTCGTGACTGCTGTAAAAATCTGCTGATGGAAGACATTTAAAATACATATAAGGTATGAACAACACATTTTAATCTTACTCATTTCTGAATTTTCCAGTGAAAAGGTATGCTATTAATTCTCTTAATCCATAATAATGGCACTATTTTATGTGGTAGACCCAGCCAAGGATTGGAGCTATCACAATCTAGACTTGGTATCTTTGAACTATGAAAGAATATTATGGCTCCTAAGGTGAAGACGATCCTTTCTTTCCCAACGCCCTTCCGCTCCTGATCATTTAGCATCAGTGCTCTGCAGAGTTCGGAGTTATACTGAGAATATGAAGTGTACCCTCAACCTAGAGAGAGAGGAGAGACCACATGACAGCAATTGAGCATGGCTGAGATGGTGTTCGATGCTGGAAATCCTGGAGTCCACCACGACACAGGTGCTGGAGGGGATCATGTCAAACAGCCTTGATCCCACAGCAAATGTAACATTATTTGTGTACCTTCCTGAATTGAGTGAATTAATTTCTACTTTTCTTTTTTTTAATTTCTACTTTTCAATAAGATTAAATCTGTTTTTTATTCTGATAGATTATCTGATAGAAAGAACTTTGCACATGAATATTTTCTGAACAAATTCTATTAGCCATATAAATTAGTTTTGGAGCTTATTGAAACATAGATTTTGTTCTGTGGGTTTGGAGTAGAATCTAGCAGTGGCATTCTGAGTTGATGACAAACTTCCAGATGGTATTGATGCTGGTGGACCACACTTGGAATAGTGAAGTTTTAATCACTTTTAGTAACAAATCTCATCCTGACCTGAAATGCTATCCACCAAGTCGAATTTTTCTCAACAATAACTCTTTCTTAATTTTTACTATTAGATCATATATCAATACTTTATGACCCTTTAAAAGAGGCACTGCTTCTATTAAGTCTTACGTGGAGAAACATGAGTAATTTTCTGATTAAATATTAATAAACTGAAAAACCAAACCTTAGGCTGGGAATACACTGTTGAGAACAGAACTTTATCCATGGAATGTGATCTCAGAAAACAGAAATGCTCAGAAAGGTGTGTTGTTGTTGCAAAACCTTTACACTCCATTGAAGGCTTTATCTCTGTCTCAAAGGTAAACGGTTCCTTTTAAAGCGCCAAACATGTAGCTGATGCCTAAATGGGTGTATTTTATATGACATCTCCTAATTGTTTGTTTAACAGCTCTGATTAGGACTCTTAATAGCTGTTAACATGTTTGCTTAGTATAATTTGTAAGTTCTTTATGGTGAAGGCTGGTTTATCTTTCTTCGCAGCAGGGCATCAGGTGCCATTAGAAGCATCGTTGCCACCATTAATTATTTCTATAAGTGTGAATATCCCTATAGTGAGCTATTTTAAACAGGAGCCCCAGACTCTCAGCAGGATCAGCCCTATGTAGTGAACGAGTAGGGGGTGGCCCCATGTGCAGCACGACTTGAAGTGACATAAAGCTGCCTATGTACCGAGTAGTCCCCTCCAGAGGACTGACACCGTGCCCTGAATTTCCAAAGTCTGTCTATGCAAGCGACTGTACAGAGGCCTGGGAGGTGACAGAGGGGGTGGGGGAGAAGGGAGGAGTTGCGGAGGGAGGTGCTATTGTTTCTCATTATTTTTCATTAAAAGAGATGAATCAGATTAATAGTAAATTGCCCATTTGGGGAGATTTACATTTTTTAAATCTCCTTGACAAACACTATTTCTTTTCATACTCAGAATAAACCCAATTTATGCAGGAAAAGGAGTAATAATTGTGCTTTAAAAATGAAGAGCTCAAATTTGAGGTACTATTTCCTTTTTTCAAAAAAAGGATTTTATTTATTTATTTGAAAGGCTGAGTTAGACAGACAGAGAGAGGGAGAGACAGAGTGAGAGAGATCTTCCATCTCCTGGTTCACTATCCCAGATGGCTACATTGGCCCAAGTTGGCTGATCTGAAGCCAGGAGTCAGGAGCTTCTTCCGAGTCCACCAGGCGGGTGCTGGGGCCCAAGCACTTAGGCCATCCTCCACTGCTTTCTCAGACTATGAGCAGAAAGCTGGATCAGAAGAGAAGCATCAGGACATGAACCAGTGCCTGTATGGGATGTAGTTGCAGCAGTGCTGGCCCCAGTACTACTTCTTAAAGTCAAAGTCAAATCTAGTGGCTTCTAGGCCATATCAAGAGGTTAATAGCATGCACATAGAAGTGAGGTAAAACCGGGTTCCAAAGCACTTACTAGCTGTGTAACCACAAGCAACTTTCTTCATTTAAAAAATTGAAATCAAATACTTAGCACATAGGATACAAAATGGCAACATGCTTAAGTACTTAAAATAGTAACTAGGACTTAGTAAGCTAGTTGGCACCAAAAATAAATTTCATAATATGAATAAATCATTTCAGCATGAATTAGGTAGCATAAAATTTTTAAAGTTGAATATTTTTTGATCTAATGCTAAAAAAGAATGTCATGGACTTTATTTCTATTTGCATTAAGTAATGATCAAAAAAAAAATAAAAGAACTCTTGGTCTTCTCTGAAGCTTTGTACCTTTGATCCAGCTCTGTCATTCAGGAGCTGTGTAAAGTGGAGCTGATCTACAATCTCTTGTGCTCCTCACCAACACAGACACCTCTTCCCAATCTGAGAGGAAGATGACAATCTCTTACTGTGTGGGGATTAAATTATGTCATGAAGGCAGCAGTGCTGTGGCAATTGTAAAGCTCAGACAGAACAGTACTACATCTCATAGGTATTGCCAGGTAAACTAGAATTGAAAGTGTCACATGTAAAGTTTTGCTTGTAAAAAATAGACCAGCTAAATTCCTTGAAATATGGAAGGCAATTTACTAGGAAACTATCACTTAAAATCCAAATTAGATTAAAAAAGAGTAATTCCAGGTAAAAAATTTGACAAAGAAGAATTCTACAGAAGCAGAATACCCTGACACGGCCTGTGCTTTTGTGTAATAAAGTAGCACCTTTTTGAAATGTTATTTTAAATGTGACACAGTTTTAAAATAGGGATCTTGATCTATCAGACACAATTCAGATGAATCAATGACCATTATTATCCCTTTTCAATTTTTATCACACAGAAGGAAAGACTCCGCAGTTCTTAGAAATATGTGCTTATAGACTACATGCACGGAATAATATTTAAAATTGAGTCCAAATTAGTCTCAGAGTTTTTTGCAAATTCATTATTAAAATAAATACTGGAGATTAAATATGTTTCAGAAAAAATGGAAGTTCTTCTGTATTGGCTATCATATTCCAATGGTTAGCATATTTTGATGCTGTGGGAAGAGGCTTAAACATCTTCTGATATAGGGAACAATGGATAAGGAAGATCATCCACCCAATTCTCAAAGATTCTCCAGGAAAAGGAAAAGATCCTATATCTCTCCTCACTAATCTATTTTGATAAAAGAGTTGAACCATTAACAATGTGAAACATGCTATATTTTACCGAGTGTTTTACAGTTTTCCAAGCACACTGTTAAAAAATCAGAAATATTCATACAGTGATGTACAGTTTTAACATGTCTACGAGTAAGTGTAAAGGGACCTTAGACACCTTTCAGATATGCTTCTTATCTCACAGATCAGGAGACAAAGAGGTGACATGATCTGTCCATGTTCACATAGCCCAAAGCCATTTCTGCTGTAGCACTGACTCTCCAGTATTCCCTGACTTAGTCCCTGTATCAGTTCTGAGAGGAAGATAAGAGATGGTGATATGAGTGAGGAAATCAAACTAAACATTGAGTGCCATGTCCACATTCAGAAGATCACTAAGTGGTAGGGCCAACAGTAAGACTCAGAACTTCTGACGGCTACAGAGCTTTTTATCTTTACTTCTTTTTATCCTTTTTTCTATAAACATCAAAGTATTCACCATGATAATCAAAGATTTCCATAAATAAATAAGTACAGACATAATTTTCATAAGAAGCACCTTATTATAAAATGATCTCAAATTTATTACTTAATGGATAATGACAAAAATCTATGAATTTTTAAATTTTAGCATCCTAACATTTAGATGGCCCATTTGAAGGTTTCCTTCTGTAACTGATAAACATACCTCTGCTATCTTTAGATAGAAAGCATGTGCAATTCCATGTTTCCACACCAACTGATTAAAAACATTGGGGATTTGGATTGAGATGGAGGAGCAGGGAGGGAGCTTACTGCTCTAGTCCAGGAAAAGATGGTTTAAAAAAAAGTGAAGAGAGTGCAGTTTCAGGGAAGAGTTAGGGAGAAGACGGCAGAGGAAACTCCACGTAAATTAGAGGGACACAGCAGACTTATGTGGAAGGTGTGGACAAACACAAATCAGGACCCCAGCAGCTGAGAGCCTCAGCAATAGCTTTGGAGAGGTGAGACCAGACTGCAGTAGCCCAAGCCACTGGCGATAAGCTGCAGGAAAAGCCTGGAGGGAATCCAACTTGGAGCTCTGTGGGGGATAGTGTATCTATCCCCCAAACTAGAGAACAAAAAGGTGGGGCACATTTCTCTCTCCCCAATCACCCTGCAATGGCGTCCTATAACAAGACAATAGAGTGGGCACCATTTCAGACATACATAACAGCTGCACTAGCTTGTGTCCATGCCCAGCAACCAGATGACTGAAGACTCCTTAGTCTGGGGGGTAAACTGATGGGGGCTGAGTGCTCATGACTGTGGGAGGCTTGTGTGCCAGGACTGTTTAAACACTGAGACTGCAGGGCTTTGAAAGCACTGAGGCAGCGTGAGAAGGCTCAGGGTATGGCTGGGTCTTTGGGCAGTCAAGGTGGGAGGCTCCACATACTCAGGGATCCCTGGTTCCCTAATGAAGGACATTGCTGGGGAATCTGTTTGCATCAAGGACTGCACTGATTCTTTGTGTGGTCCCTGTGGAAGTGTGGATGAATATTAGACCCACTGGGGCTAGTGCCCAGGCACTGGTCTCCTTTGAGGAGAGGAAATGAGCTGAGTCTATGCCAACAGAACAGAAAAACCTCCCGTCTGATAAAAAAAAAAGGACTAGTACCACACCCAACCTAGGTGTCACCTTAACACTCCCTTCACCTTGAAGCACTAGACAGAGCTCCCTGGCCACATTCACCACACGCCTATATGTATTTCCGGAAAGCAAACATTCTACAAACCACACAGACATAATCCAAAGATAAAAGCCACCATGGCAAAAAAACAAAGAAGAAACCAATGAGTATCTCCACAAATGCCAAATAATAAATGCACAAACTCAAGAAACAAGAATAAGGAACACTACATGACAGCCCCAAAAGAATACAACACTTCAATACTAGATTGTGAAGGTAAAGAGTTTGAAGAAATGCCAGAAATGGAATTCAAAAAATTGATCATAGTATGACTTAGAAGTAATCAGAAGCAAATGCACAAACAAGTGAAATCTGTACATAACATGAAAGAAAATTTTGCCCACAAAATTGAGATCTTAAAGAGAAAACAAAATGCAATCGTGGAAACAAAAAATTCAGTAGAACAAATAAAAAATACAATGGAAAGCTTTAACAACAGAATTGGTGAAGAAGAAGAAAGAATATCTGACTTAGAAGACAAATTGCAAGAAATTATACAGTCAGACAAAAAACAAGAACAGGAAATTAGAAAACTAAAAAACACTGTTGGGAATCTATAGAATAATATCAAATGACCCAACATATGTGTTCTAGGAGTTCCTGAAGGCATGACAAGAAAAAGGATTAGAAGTCTTTTTAGTGAAATAGTAATAAAAAAGTCCCTAATTTGGAGAAGGAAAGGGACACCCAAGTACAAGAAGCATATAGAACTAATAGATATGACCAGGAAAGATCTTCACCACAATGCATTGTAATCAAACTCACCACAGCAAAACATAAAGAAAAGATTCTATAATGTGCACTAAGAGAAATGCCAGATTACTTTCAGAAGATCTCCAATGACTCAGCAGATTTCTCATCAGAAACCCTACAGACTAGGAGAGAATGGTGAGATATATTCAAAGTCTTAAGAGAAAAAAAAAACTCTCAACCCAGAATACTATACACTGCAAAGCTCTTATTTATGAATGCAATTGAAATAAAGACTTTCCATGACAAACAGAAACTGAAAGAATTTGTCACCTCTTGTCCAGCCCTACAAAAGATGCTTAAGGATGTGCTGCACACAGAAACATATAACATAGTCAGCACTATGAAAAAAGGTAAAGGAAAAAAATCTTTCAGTAAAAGTACAACGGAAATCCAAAGTAAAAAAAAAAAATAGGAATACTTATAGAAAAATGGCAGGGCAAAGTCATTACTTATCAACAGTCAATATGAATATAAATGGCCTCAATGCTACAGTTAAAAGACAGATCGGCTGAATGGATTTTAAAAAAATCCATCTATCTGCTGCCTATAAGAAACACATCTCACCAACAAAGATGCACACACACTGAAAGTGAAAGGATGGAAAAAGACATTCCATGCTAACAGAAATGAATAAAGAACTGATGTTGCCATCCTAATATCAGACAATATAGACTTTAACACAAAAATTGCTAAAAGAGACAAAGAAAGGCACTCTATAATGATTAAGGGATCAATTCAACAGGAAGAATACACTATTATAAACGTATATGCACATAATTACGGAGCACATGGCTATTTAAAAGACATATTAAGGAATCTAAAGGAAGACAGAGACTCAAATACAATAATAATGGGGGACTTCAATACCCCACTTTCAGCAATGGACAGATTAATCGGACAGAAAATCAACAAGGAAACAACAGAGTTAATTGACACTATAGACCAAATGGACCTAATGGATATCTACAGAACTTTCCATCCTACAGTTGCAAAATACAAATTCTTCTCACCAGTGCATGGAACTTTCTCTAGGATTGACCACATGCTAGGCTATAAAGCAAGTCTCAGCAAATTCAAAAAATCTAAATGATACCATGCATCATCTCTGACCACATGGAATGAGTTGGAAATCAGCAATGCAGGAATCCATAAAACATAAGCAAACATATGGAGACTGACCAACATACTCCTGAATGAACAATGAGTCATTGAATAAAAAAAAAATAGAAATCAAAATATTTCTGGAAACAAATGAAGATGACAATACAACATATTAAAACTTATGGGATACAGCAACAGCAGTGTTAAGAGGAAAGTTTATAGCAACTGGTGCTACATCAAGAAATTGGAGAGGCACCAAATAAATGAGCTATCAATGCATTGCAAGGATCTAGAAGAACAACAGCAAACCAAACCCAAAACTAGTAGAAGAAAATAAATAATTAAAATTAGAGAAGAAATTAACAAAATTGAAACAAAAAAAATTACAAATGATCAGCAAAATGAAGAGCTGGTTTTTTGAAAAAATAAATAAAATTGACACACCATTGGTCCAAATAACCAAAAAAAAAAAGGAGAGCAAACACCTAAATTAATAAAATTAGAGGTGAAAAATGAAGTGTAACAACAGACACCACAGAAATAAAAAGAATAATCAGAAATTACTACAAAGAACTTTATGCCAACAAACTGGGAAACCTAGAAGAAATGGATAGATTCCTGGACATATACAATCTACCTAATTGAGCCATGAACATAGAAAACCTAAACAGACCCATAACCAAGACAGAAATTGAATCAGTAATAAAGACCCTCTCAAACAAAGAAAAACCCAGACAAGATGGATTCATTGCTGAATTCTACAGACATTCAAAGAACTAACTCCAATTCTTTCAAGCTATTCAAAACAATTGAAAGTGAGGAAATCCTCCAAACTTCTATAAAGACAGCATCACTTTAATTCCTAAACCTGAAAAAGATACAACTGAGAAAGAGAACTATAGACTAATTTCCATGATGAACATAAATGCAAAAATCCTCAACAAAATTCTGGCCAATCAAATGCAACAACACATCAGAAATATCATTCACCTTGAAGTATGGTATACAGGATGGTTCAACATTCACAAATCAATGTGATACATCACATTAACAAACTGCTGAACAAAAACCATATGATTATCTCAATAGATGCAGAGAAAGCATTTGATGAAATACAACACCTTTTCATGATGAAAACTCTAAGCAAATTGGGTATAGAAGGAACATTCCTCAACACAATCAAAGCAATTTATGACAAACCCACAGCCAGCATCCTATTGAATGAGGAAAAGCTGGCAGCATTCCCACTGAGTTCTGGAACCAGACAAGGATGCCCACTCTCACTACTGTTATTCAACACAGTCCTGGAATTTTTAGCCAGAGCCAGTCAGCAAGAAAAAGTAATAAAAGGGATACAAATTGGGAAGGAGGAAGTCAAACTATCCCTATTTGCAGATGGCATGATTCTATATATAGGGGATCTGAAACATTCCACTAAGACTATTGGAACTCATAGAAGAATTTGGTAAAGTTACAGGATATAAAATCAATACACAAAAATCAACAGCCTTTGAAAACACAGACAATGCTATGGCTAAAAAAGAACTTCTAAGATCAATCCCATTCACAATAGCCACAAATATAAAGCAAATACCTTGGAATATAAATTTATTCCAAGGATGTTAAAGTTCTTTATAATGAGAATTATAAAACATTAAAGAAAGAAATAGAGGAAGTTACAAAAAAATGGAAAAATCTTGCATGTTCATGGATTGGAGGAATCAATATCATCAAAATGTCCATATTTCCAAAAGCAATTTCCAGATTCAATGCAATACCAATCAAAATACTAAGGACATTCTTCTCAGATATAGAAAAGATGATGTTGAAATTCATATGGAAATACAGCAGGCCCTTGATAGCTAAAGCAATTTTATGTAACAAAAACAAAGCTGGAGGCATCACAATACCAGACTTCAAGACATACTATAGGGCAGTTATAATCAAAAAGCCTGATTAACTTAACAACTTAACAACCAACCATATAATCCAGTGAAGAAGTGGGCAAATGACTTAAACAGATATTTCAAAAGAGGAAATCCAAATGGCCAACAAACACATGAAAAAATGCTCAGGATCACTATCTGTGAGGGAAATGCAAGTCAAAACCATAATGAGTTTTTACCTCACCCCAGTTAGAATGGCTTTCATACAGAAATCAACCAACAACATATGCTGGTGAGAATGTGGGGAAAAGCTCCTGGTGGGAATGTAAACTGGTAAAGCCACTATGGAAGACACTATGGAGATACTTAATTATTTAATTATTTATTTATTTATTTTTACAGGCAGAGTGGACAGTGAGAGAGAGAGACAGAGAGAAAGGTCTTCCTTTTGCCGTTGGTTCACCCTCCAATGGCAGCCACGGCTGGCGCACCACGCTGATCTGAAGGCAGGAGCCAGGTGCTTTTCCTGGTCTCCCATGGGGTGCAGGGCCCAAGCACTTGGGCCATCCTCCACTGCACTCCTTGGCCATAACAGAGAGCTGGCCTGGAAGAGGGGCAACCAGGACAGAATGCGGTGCACCTACCGGGACTAGAACCCAGTGTGCTGGCGCCACAGGTGTAAGATTAGCCTATTGAGCTGCTATGCTGGCCTGGAGATACTTTAGAAATGTAAATATTGACCTACCATATGACCCAGCCATTCCACACCTGGGAATTTACCCAAGGGAAATGAAATCAGCGTATGAAAGAGTTATCTGTACTCCCATGTTTATTGCAACTCAATTCACAATAGCTAAGACATTGGGGCTGGCATTGTGGTGCAGCAGCAGGTTAACGCCCTAGCCTGAAGCACTGGCATCCCATATGGGTGCTGGTTCAAGACCCGGCTGCTCCACTTCCAATTCAGCTCTCTGCTATGGCCTGGGAAAGCAGTAGAAGATGGCCCAAGTCCTTGGGCCCTTGCACCCATGTGGGAGACCTGGAAGAAGCTCCTGGCTCCTGGCTTCGGATCAGCACAGCTCTGGCTGTTGCAGCCAATTGGGGAGTGAACCAGTGGATGGAAGACCTCTTTCCATCTCTCTCTGCCTCTCCTCTCTCTGTGTAACTCTGACTTTCAAATGAATAAATAAATCTTTAAAAAAAAAAAAGATGTTGAATTAACCCATGTGCTGGTCAACTGAAGAGTGGATAAGGAAATTATGGGATATGTACACCATGGAATACTACACAGCTGTAAAAATAAATGAAATCCAGTTATTTACGACAAAATGGATGAATCTGGAAAACATCATACTTAGTGAAGTAAGTCAATCCCAAAGGGACAAATACCACACAGTCTCCGTGCCCTGTGATTACTAATAGAGCACCTAAAAGGCAATCTGTAGAAGTGAAATTGATACTTTGAGAAGCAATGACTTGAACAGCTCTTGTCTTGACCATTGAGGAAAAGTATTTTTTTTTTTGGACAGGCAGAGTTAGACAGTGAGTGAGTGAGAGAGAGAGAGAGAGAGAGAAAGGTCTTCCTTTTTCCGTTGGCTCACTCCCCAAGTGGCCGCTATGGCCAGCGTTTTGTGGCTGGCGCACTGTGCTGATCCAAAGCCAGGAGCCAGGTGCTTCCTCCTGGTTTCCCATGTGGGTGCAGGGCCCAAGCACTTGGGCCATCCTCGCTGCACTCCCGGGTCACAGCAGAGAGCTGGACTGGAAGAGGAGCAACCGGGACAGAATCTGGTGCCCTGACCAGGACTAGAACCAGTGGTGCCGGCGCTGCAGGAGGAGGATTGGCCTAGTGAGCCGTGGTGCTGGCCAAGGAAAAGTATTTTTTTATACTGTTTGTTGAACTCTTTACTTAACAAAAAGTTAAACATATGTGTATAAGGTCAATTGAAAATAGATCTCAGTAAAAAATAAGAGTGGGAATAAGAGAGGGAGTAGGAAGAATGGTTGGAAGTATGTGTGGGAGGGCAGGCACAGTGGGAAGAATCACTATGTTCCTAAAGCTGTAATTATGAAGTGTATGATGTTTGTAACTATAAAGCTATACAGTTCTGCATACATTCCTATGGATATATTTCTAAGGGTACAGTATAAAAACTTGCCATGGGATCCCAAATCCCCTTAAGCTGGATGGTAAAAATGCCATCTTAAGTGTTGAAGTGAACATATGGATAGGATTAAGGGTCTGGTAATAATAGTAGATAGAATTAAAAAGGCAACGTTCCAACATGGGTAACAGTCTGCAGAGCAGACTCATAGAAGGACAATTGCTTTAAATAGCACTCTAACCTCAGAATCAGCCCTTAAGGCATTCTGTTCTGGCTGAAAAGCTCACTAGAGCACTTTAGGCATGGATAGCAAAGACACTGTGGACAAAAGTCCTACATGAAAGCCCTGATGGGTGAGACCCTAGTGGAAAGAAGTGATCATCAAAGAAGGAGGTACTATTCTCTGAAGGGAGGAGAGAACTTCTACTTTGCTTATGGCCTTTTCTAGATACTGATGGAGTTTGTGGATTTAAAAGACTTCCATAGCCCAGGCAGATCATGTCAAGATCTTCGGATGATCACTGACGTCATACATAAGAGTGTTAATTGTTAAATTAACAAGAATCACTGTGCACTAACTTCCCATTCAGGACCTCTGTCCTCAAAGAGTTGTATTATAATTATGTCTAAATGCTAGCAAAAGATGTATCATTCTTGGGTGCTTCTTTGAAGTTAAGTAAGTGTCTAAAAAGAAAAAGAAGTGAAATTAACTTCAAGATGCAATGACTTTGAACAGTCCTTGTCTCTATTGTTGAGTAACAGGTTTTTTGTTTTTTTGGATTGTTTTCTGTTTTTTTTTTTTTCCATGCAAATTGTTGAAAGCTTTACTTAGTACAGAATCGATCTTCTGTGTATAAAGTTAATTGAAAATGGATCTTAGTGGAGAATGGGACCAGGAATGCCAGAGGAAGCAGGAGGTGCGGGAGAGTGGGTGGGAGGGTGGGTAGAATAAAGAAGTTGTACTTATGAAATGCATGAGGTCTATATTCCTTAAATAAAAGTTTTCTTTGGGATGAAAAATAAATTTAAAAAATAAAAAAATAAAACAACAAAAAATTGGATGTTTTCCACAGAAATTCCTCAGTGAATTGAGTTCTGACCAGCACTGACAAATGGATGTATAAAATTACACTATACTTTTAAAATTGCTTTACAATGTATACTGCTAAGGTAATAATTCAGAATAACAATATCTCCTTGTGAGCCTTTATTACTACATAAACATAGCATTGTTTGCTAGAATTCATGAATAAAATACCAAAATTTTAATTTTATAAAAATATAGGTGAAAAGACAGCCCCTGGAGATATATAGTACTTAAGAAGCTAGATGGGGATATATTTGTATATTCACATAAAACCACAAATCTTAGTTGTTCTATCATATTAGTTTCCATTTGTTGGAGCTGTACAACATCAAAGTCATGATGTCCCCATATATTGCATTTAGCGGTAATGTAACGGACTACGTGAAGAAATCAAAGTGAGAGTTTCTAAGTACTTTCCTGGCAATTGAGACAGCAGGCTCTTTCATCTGCTCTGTAACTGTGGCAGTGCATTGATTTAAACTCCTTCTGAGATCTCAAATGCTTTTATATTCTTAGGTCTCTCAAGCAGCTTTTTTTTTTCCAGAGTGATAAAATTCTAGCATTCAGCAGAATACCACCTTGTTTCCCCCAAAAGGAGAAGGCTTATTTTAGCTTTGCTACTAAACTGCACAGGATCACTAAGTAAAGCAGCTGTTCAGACGTCATGTTATTCAGAAATCTGGCTTTAGGTTCAATTTTTTATGTTCTGACCACAGCAAATTGGATTGGGGAAAAAGAACAACAAACAAATAAGCCCAGAGATGTTTTTCAAAGGCTTGACTCAGAAAAAAAGCCCAATGGACAAGCAGTTCTGCTTATTAAATATCATCTAAAATTGCTACTGACTGATAAATCCTAATGGTTATAGGAGCATTTGTCTTATTTTTTAGTATCATGTTTCATTATTAATCATGTATTTATCTTCTGATTTAGCCTCCTAAATGGTAGATTTTCTAAGAAATCCTACATACAAGAATTTCCTCTTTTCCCCCTAATCAAGAAGCAATTTTCAATAACTTAAAAATCTATTTCAAAATGTTCAACTGTGGCCATACTCTAATTACATTCTTGAGTTCAGCTAAAGACAGGTTGAGAAAATGAAGTGTTTTCAAGGTATTTTGTACTGAGATCCCCCACCGCATTTTGCCAAGCAGAGTATAATGATCAGTTCTCCAAGTATTTCCTCAAAGGCAGTCTTGGTGGTGGGCCACCTACTTGACTTCTATTCAGAAGAGCATTTGTAGAGCTGATCTTCTCTGTTGCACTTTGTCTATGACACAACTTGAGTGGGAGTGAAGGTGGCTGGGCTGATCAGTTAAAGGCCTGTGCCCTGCAGGTGAGGTGAGACTGCCCCTGCCCGTCCTTGCATCTATCCTTTACAAAGTGAGTTCCAACTGCATTCACATCTCAATAATGACCTGAACCAAGAAATAATAATGTAAAAGAACCATACAGAGACACAGCACCCCCATCTGCCTTTTATGCGAGGCTAGAGATAAAAACAGGTGAGCCAGGCACAACCTGCAGGCCAAGGAATGGTGATTGCCCTCCTACCTCTTCAAAGATATTGCTGTTGACCGCCCTGCTTCCCCACAGACACAAACACAGGACTAAAAAGACGGAGGTAACACAGGAGTCCTATACACACCAGGCTCCTACACAGCCCATCCTTTGGTTAGGGGTTCTGCCTGCAGCTTGAGGGAGGTTGGCCTCTTTGCTTCAGAGGCAGTAGAATTTCTGTACTAAAGTAATTTCTCACCATCCTGGGCTATTGCTTGCACAGCATCCGTTTCCACAGTAGTTCTCAATTCCTCTGCTGGAACACAGGTGGCAGTGCAAGAGTTTGTAGGTGGCATTGTGCACGTTCAGCACCTCTCACCACCAAAGTGAGGCAAGGAAAGGAAGCTGAACATCCAAACAATAGCTGTCATTGACTAAAATCCATACTTTTAGTCAATCTTCTTTTTTTCAACGCAGTCAACACAGCTGGGTAAATTGGATTTATCCTATTATTCATAAAAATGCCACATAAAAATTTGGATTGCAGAAAGAAAATAAGTTACAATGCCTGAAGAGGAAAATTCTATAGTATAAATTAACCCATAGAACTATTTTTGGACCCTGAAGATGGATAAAAGCTAAAAGCAGACATTCAGGTCTCCAAGAAAAAAAAATAACAATTTGCATACAATGAGAAAAATCTAACATAAAAATAAAATCTTGAATAACAATATTTGCCTCTTAAAGCATTCATAATTCAGTAGTTTGATGATTAATCTGTTATTGATAAAGAAGTAAATGAGTACATAGTAACTGTTATCGATGAGTCAAAGACCCTGACTTACAAAGCTGTCTTTGTATTATAGGACACACAAATTAAAGTTCTGCTTATTAGGAGTGACTATCACCTGAAGACGTAAGTGCTATAGAAAAACGAAACAACTTTACCAATACTCCAGTTATATTCTGCATAGTGCACATCTATGGAGAACTGGAGAAACAAAGCAAAAACAGTTGGTATTTCTCAAAAGCAGCTTTTAAAAATATATTAAAGACTCATTCTTTGTACCTAAAGGGCTTCAGAAAGTTTACCAAGAAATACATTTATTTTGGTGCAATAAAGATCTGAAATCCACGCATAGTTTTTTACAGATTGCCCGCAATTTGAAGACACATTTGTAGATGGGCAATATGATCCTCACAAAGGTCGTGATTTTGTGGAAAAATCAGGAAAATAAATTTGTGTTCATTGTTTGTTTATTTTAATGAAGACCAAGAGCCTAAGAATACAATGTCCTATGTGGTAGAACATGGTTACAAATTACAAAGGCAATGTCCAAAGAAGCAGTTATATTTGTGTCTGTGGGACCTATGAGTAAACAAGGAAACAACCAATGAAAATACCTGGACAACTGGCATAAACCAAAACTGTCCTGGACAAATGATGATCCATGATTCCCTAACTTACAAGTTTTTTTTTTTTTTTTTCCATTTTTCAGTTGGAGAGAGACTTTACTTTCAATTAGCTTCATAGAATTACATTCTGAATGCTCTGTCATTTTCGGTTTCATATAACGTTCTATTCTTTCAAGCACTTATGCAAGTCTCAAAAGAGCCCCATTGGGTCACATTCATAGGATTTCTACTCGTTTAGGGGAGGATTTGGAATCTTAGAAATCAGACCTGATCCAGACAACCTGAGATTTAGATCTCTAATATTTAACAATTAATACTCTTTGTTACTTAGTACAATTTTAGACTTCCAGAATAATTGAAAAGAGTACATACATCTATTGTATCCCCATTTTTCCCATTAAAAATATCTTGCATTAATATGGTACAACTGTTACAGTAAATGAACCAATACTGACATGTCACTGTCAACTAAAGTTCAAAGTTTACATTAAGGCTCACTGTTTGCTGTACCTTTCTGTAGATTTTGACAAATGCATGCTGACCTGTGTCCATGATTACACTTTGGTATATAATAGTCTCATTATCTAAAAATATTTTGTGTTCCATCTAATTATCCCTCACTCACCTCCTGGAAACCACTGATTATTTTTTCTGTATATTTTTGCCTTTTTCAGAACATCACATAATTGGAATCTGAGAATATGTAGCCTTTTCAGATTGAAGTTTTTTCACTTACTAATATGCTATGAAGTTTTCTCCATGAATTTCTCTAGCTTCAGGACTTATTTCATTTTTTATCAAATAAAATTCCACTGGATGGATGGACCACATTATGTTTATCCATTCACCTATTAAATGATCATCGTAATTTACTTATAATTTTTAATATCTGTCTTTTAAGAAATAAAATCATTTCACAGTCAAAAATATTTTCACAGTTAATACATACTTCCCTAGTGTCACCAATATACATCTTATACTTTCTCTAATTGTTTCAAAAATATTTTTACAGTTAGTTTATCCAAATCTGGATCCAATCCAGGACTACACATTTCATCTGTTTGAAATTACCTTCAAATCTGTTATCTATCACAGCCCTTTTTTATTTCATGAGACTGTATCTGCAGAAATCCTACTGCTGGGGACAGGTTGTTTTGTCACAGTGTCTTTTATCTTTCTTCTATCCTGAATCTCCTGTAAACTTGTACTTGCCTTGAATCTTATCTTGATAAATCTCATACAAGTGCATTCACCAGAAATTTATGGTCATGGGGCATCTTGAATGCTTTACAGAAAGGATGGTGGGTAATGATGGTGGGCATAGGCATGGTACCTCTTTAGCTCATGTGTATGTTCCATGTCCTGCTGGAATTTAGTTTACCAATTTATTGCAAAGGATACAACTTGGGAACAGACAAATGGATGAGTTTATAAAAACACAGGTAAGGGAAGGGAGCAGAGCTTCCACACCCTCACCAGGTGCTCACACCTCCTAGTCTTTCAGCCTAAGGAAAACTCAAGGGATTCAAGAAGAGATAGGACTGCCCAAGTTAAAAAACCCTGTGAGTTAAACACAACAAATCCTGAATGGCAGAATGGCAGAAAAGTGTGATATACTTTACATACTTAACACTTTTTTGTTGTTCTGTCACTTATTTATGCTTTATCTAGTGGTTATTATTATTATTTTTTTTTGACAGGCAGAGTTAGACAGGGAGAAAGAGACAGAGACAAAGGTCTTCCTTCCCTTGGGTCACTCCCCAAATGGCTGCTACAGCCAGCGTGCTGTGCCGATCCGAAGCCAGGAGTCAGTTGCTTCCTCCTGGTCTCCCATGCAGGTGCAGGGCCCAGGGACTTGAGCCATCCTCCACTGCACTCCCGGGCCACAGCAGAGAGCTGGACTGGAAAGGGAGCAACCAGGACAGAACCCGGTGCCCCAACCGGGACTAGAATCTGGAGTGCCGGTGCCGCAGGCAGAGGATTAGCCTAGTGAGCTGCGGCGCTGGCCTATTTAGTGGTTATTACAGTCCAAACACTAATAAATATGTTCACATACAGAATGGATTATACCTCACTCTAACACCTTGTGTAACTATTATTTTCATTGGTTAATGATTGAGTAAACAGGGAATCACATAGCTAAAATTAAAAATATATATACATGCATTCAAGGGGTCTTCAAAAGTACACAGAAGCTGTGCATGATGAAAAAAACTGCAAGGATTTCAGATGTTTTTGCACCAAAATAAACTTACCATTTAATTCCACTTTCCATGAACTTTTTGAAGTTCCATCGTGTGCGCGCGTGTGTGTGTGCGTGTGTGTGTGTATAAATATTGTTTATATACAGCTGCTCCTTAGGAAAAGCGTTAATCCTAATAATCCATTATAAATTGAAAATATCCTAAATCAGAGATGCATTTAATCCACCTGATGGACCAAACATCACAGCTTAGCAATGCAGCACACCGTGGGAGCTATTGACTATTTACTCTCTAGTTAGCGTAGCTGACTGGGAGCTGTGCCTTGCCATACCTGTCCAGCATCATGAGACAGTATCATACAGCACCTCTGTGTTCCAGGAAGATTATAATTCAAAATTTTAAGTACAGTGTCTACTGAATGTGTACTAGTTTCACACAATCAAAATCAAAAATACTTTAAGTGAATAAGTTTATGTGGGGGACAATGTGTATATTAAATGCTTACACATTTATGTAAACGTGTTACAGAATTTTTGTGAGGATCATATCAAATAAAAACATATCTTACGTCTAGTTTGGTCCCTAAAATAGATGTATAGTAGTACTTTGGATTTCATTCACTAGCTTTCAAGGACTATACCTATTTTGCCTACCATTGCACATTTAGTGCTTAGCATATAATGATTTTTGCCTGACATATTATCTGTTTAATAAATGACCAAATGATGCAAAATAAAGATAATGTAATAGTATCATTCAATGCCAAGCAAAATTCATTTTTATTGCCTGCCAAGAACATATTTTCTCTCCCTTTAATTGCACAAATATATTGCAATCCAGAATTCAGACCAATGTACAACAAAATACTTGTCTCTGTCTCTCAACTTATACCCCATGTAGAGTCTAGATTACTCATTGCACTATTTAAACATCAAGTTCTTTGCAATATTACTTAGCTATTCTTTAGGTATATCAATGTCTTTCTAGGATGCGAAGAAGCAACCCTACTTCTTTAGCATTCTTCTTGATATGCGAAGTACTATTTGTCACAGTCAAACTGGCTGACAGAGCTTGTATATGGATTTTTGCTAAGCTGGCATTTCCCATCTGGATACTTGAATCTTTACAGCAGTTGTCACTTAATTTTTTTCTCCCTTTACTAATAAATTAAGAATTTTATAAATATATAATTTATCAGTGACTGAATTCAATATCAAACCCAATGTACACAGTGTTCAAAAGAATTTTCATATATATACATATATGTTAAAATATTCATATATTACAATCTAGATTGTAGCCACAATAAAAATGAAAGATTCAAAAACAGATGAAGATAAAGAAACCTTTCCTTTCTAGTCTTATTTTGTGTCTAAACTCTCTTAAGTTTTTGGTTTTAAATCAATTACATATCAAGGTCAATCCAGTTTTCTCCTGGGATCAGGACCAATATTTTCATTTTAAAGAATTATTTATCTGTCATTAATTATTCCAAGTAAGTTCAATGCTTCATAAACATACTCTAAATAGTTCTAGGTAAATGAACAAATTTACTACAGAGAGAATTTCTGTAAATATTGACTTTTAAAGCCATTTGCTCTCCATCAAAACAGCTCAATAGATTGTTCTGGATTTTGATTATACAAGAGCAATTTTCAAACCCATAAATATTATTCTTCAAAAAATATTTTTGATTACTCAAAAATTATCCATTTATTCATTTATAATTTCATTCAACAGACTGATTTAGGCATCAATTATCTGATTTCTTTTCACAATTTATTACCCAAAACAAACAACCAACCTTCTGACTGCACCAGCTTGGGGCTATGCTGTTTGTTTTCTACCAGTGACCCTTCCATTCAGCTGGTGTGGGGACCAAATGAAATAAATATTATGTAGTATTATTTAAGTATATGTGAATCACATTGGGTCTGATTCAGAGGTAAGAACAATTATTCAGGTTCTGAACTTTGTTAACCTCAATGTGCAGCTAGTGTCTTTGGAGGTATTTTCATATAGACAGGTTTTTCAGATGTTACTCCATTTAGCCCCAGTACTAAAATGATGACAACTATGTTGTAAAAAATTAGCAGAATAACCCACTGATGAACATATAATAAGATAGAAATTTGAGACCAAGAAATGACTGAATTTCATTTATCATGCTTTGAGACTATACACTGAAATCTCCCTACCATCCCTTCCCCACAATTCAATATACTACTGACTTTCAATCAATTATTGAATATGAATGAGGTTAAAGGAAAGATAAATAAGGTAAGTGTAGGTAAGTCAGATTTTGTGTGTTTTATATTTCAGTCTTTTCTACAAGAAAATCACACTTTAAACCAACTCTCAATTTTGAAGCTGTTCTAATAATACTAGCTAATGATATAATGCTTTAAATGCAATAGAATGCTTTTTTTAAAAAACTCCCTATAGATCATGGACATTTATTTTGTGTTTCTTATAGAGATTATGCTCAATTAATATGCAGAATTCTTATCAATTTAGCTATGCAAGACCAGGTGAATGCAACCGTGTGGCATATTTGACCATACTGAATTCACCATTGGTTAAATTGATTTTTCTCTTGTATCATTGTTTTCAGGACTAATGATGAGTCATGCAACTTTTCTCTTACCTCACATACTACAATACTACATCTGGTGTCATTGATGGAGTTAATATCCATGATGTAGTGACTGATTTAGGGAGATGATAAGATTATGGTTCATGCCCTTGAAGCATGACAAGTGAAATCCTAGTGTTTTCCACTTGAGGAAATATGGTAAATATTATAATATCTGACATGTCTATCACTGTGGGATTAAGTCAGTTATCTGAAACAGAGGTTTGATATTTTGATCCTTAGATTCGTTTGTCTTATATACAGAATAATTGACTTGGGGATAATGAAGGTTTATATTTTCATGTCTATATTTAAATTCCAAGAAGTTTTCAGGTCCTCCTGCTTCAGATCTGTCACCTTAAACAAAAGATGCCAACTGCAAGTAACATTCTTCTTCATCTATGTGGGGCAGGGCCAGAACATATGGTAAGAGAGGTGTTAAACATCAATATTTCAAGCCAGGAGAATCTGGTTCCACATTTTTCAAAATATTCTTGATTGATGAGAACATTAAATGTGTGGGAAATATTTACAGTTAAATATAACAAATAATGTTTCCTGAATATTTAGAGAAGAGTTACAGATATGGATGAATATGTTTTCAAGGCTAATAATGTAGAGGGTTCTCCACCACTCCCACTCCCCACTGGAATGAAATGTTTTCTAGACAGCCTGGTTGTGAATTATAGTTAGGCTTGGAGGAGCTCTTTCTGTGCTTAATCACTAGGTACTTCTGGCCTGCGCCGAGGCTCACTAGGCTAATCCTCCGCCTTGAGGCGCCGGCACACCAGGTTCTAGTCCCGGTCAGGGCGCCGGTTTCTGTCCCGGTTGCTCCTCTTCCAGGCCAGCTCTCTGCTGTGGCCAGGGAGTGCAGTGGACGATGGCCCAAGTCCTTGGGCCCTGCACCCCATGGGAGACCAGGAGAAGTACCTGGCTCCTGCCATCGGATCAGCACGGTGCACCAGCCGCAGCACGCCAGCCGCGGCGGCCACTGGAGGGTGAACCAGTGGCAAAAGGAAGACCTTTCTCTCTGTCTCTCTCTCTCACTGTCCACTCTGCCTGTCAAAAATAAAATAAAATAAAATATAAAAAAAATCACCAGGTACTTCTATGATTTTGTTTATTTGGATAGTTTGTTTCCACATTATTTAGGCACTAGAATTTCAGGTACTATGAAAATCAAAATATAGATCTTACATTTATTTATTTAATTTGAAAGTCAGAGAGAGAGTGATTGGAAATCCATTGGTTCATTCCCCAGATGGTCACAATGGCCAGTGTTGGAACAGGCTGAAACCAGAAGCTTCATCTGATTTTCCCACTTAGGTGGCAGGGGGCCAAACACTTGGGCTATCTTTTGCTGCTTTTCCCAAACCGTTAGTAGGAAGCTGAATTGGAAGTAGAGCAGCTGCGACATGTAAAGGGCATGTTGCAGATAAGAGGAAAGTTCCCTGAGGCTTCAAACAGCCCCCTACTCTTCCACCAGCTACCTTCTGTCCCCTCCTCCAGGTAGTGGCAAATTCCCTCCTTAACCCAATAAAAACCTGAGTTTTAAATGTGCCCAGCGCTCAGTCTCTTCACAAGAGCAGACTGTCACCAGTGCCTTTGCTTCAAATAAAGCAATCTCTCTCTGTTGAGGTTGTTCTCAGTCTCCTTTCTCCATCTCTCCTTTCTAGGGGTATGAAACGCTAGAACCCTGAGCTATTAGATACCTAACAACACAAATTAGTGCCCATATGGGATGCCAGCATTGCAGGTGGCAGCTGTACCTCTTATGCCACAACGCTGGTCCCCAAACGATAGATTTTATATGACAATTTCAGCAAGACTTCTAAATGATTAGATTAACCTTCCAGAAACTTCTGTTATAAATAGGACACAGGCTGATTTAAACAGTGGTTTGCTCATAAAAATGGATCTATCCACAGGGAAAAATGAAAACTCCAGTAGATGTTATTTTCCTTTTTAAAAAAATTATCAATTATGTGACCATAAGCATCTTCTCCCTTTTCTTTACCCTATTTGTTTCCTTGTGCTCTTTCTCTTTTGCTTGACTGTTCAGATGATTAATGTGTCAATGATGCTTGTGACCAAGGAATCAACACAGAAAGGGCAAAAGGATGACACTCCTTTCTCAAGTCATTAACATGCCCATTTGTGACACTTTTCTAGAAAAGCACAAGTCCACCTTTTTTTCAAAACTCTTTCTAATTAATAACTTTAGAAGATGTTTTTGATGCATACTAGGCAGGTTTTACTACACATTACTAAATATATTTCAGAGTATTTCCCCTGGGTTTCCAGCTTTAAGCAAGGACCACTTCTCCGTGCTTAGGTCACTGCTGTCCTAATTTCTTGTGTTCCAGTAAGTCTTGAGGGGTGCCAACTGAATATCCTAACAATAAGCCAAATTTACTTCTAGTCACCTGCATCTCATTCTGGGAGTAAATTGATGTAGGTTATGTAATGGTAAAAAAAAATTGCATATTGTTTGTACTTATCTGTGTTACCACGCACAGCCACACGGATAAAATGTTCAACTATTTATGGGTAGTCAGTTTCCTCCATTTTTTTATTCTATGATTTTTATGAAAATAACATGGACATATTCTGTCTAGTTTAAAAGGAACAATTGGGGAAAACAGATAAAAGATACATAAAAGTTAGCCCTCCAAAATATGAGGGAGACATTCCTTATAATTTTAACCTGGAAAGGTAAGGTAGGAAGTGGTCTGTTACCATTGAATCACCAAGTACTTGATAACCACAAGTGTAGAAAAGGTTAGAATACTCAATAAAGCAATAAAGTGCCACACTGGGCCATGACACAGAGGGTGGGGTAAACTTTCAGCAGGGAATAAAACCCAGAAGGTGAGGGTGTTATCTACACAGAATTATGGACTTCAACCAAAGAGGGAGAAAAGGCAGAAGGAAAGATCAAACTATTTCCTCCCTACTTTATATGTGAAGGATTGTTCCAAGGCCCTACTTTCTATCTAATCAACCTAGAGATTCCCACACGGGCAGTGGGCTGTCTATTTCTCTGCAACTCCCGAAGTAGTGGCCAATTCAGCAATGCTTCACCATGTATTGAGGCCCCATCTTTCTCTGTCTCATTTCCACGTTATTTTACTCTTGCAACTCTAGGTTTTGCCTCCCAAAAAAATATTAAAACATGATGTTTCCCTCATGCTCTGGTTTACATGAACTAGCATGTAACTTGAGATAAGATACATGCTAGTTCAAAGCTAAAATAGAGGACTGTTTATTATGTAGAAATTCAGTACTGACGCATACATGAAAGTCCTAGCATGGTAGAGGATGATGCTAATGATGTTGATGCTGATAGTGATGGTAACGATGGTGATGCTGGTGGATATTTTGCACCTGTGGTGCACTTGCTTTCCTCCAGGTACTCTGACATGCTTGAGATGTATGTGAAAACACTGAATTCTCACAAGCGTCCTATTAGATAGGTATTATCATCTGTGCTTTATGGATAACAAAACTGAAGTATACAAAGTCCATACATTTAACGTAGCCAGAGCAACCTAGTTAATGAACAGCAAAGCCAGGGTGACAACCCAGATGATCTGATGCCTTTTCCTTCGTGTTATCCTCTGAGGCTTTCTGTCCTGACCTGGAAGTCCTGAGATTGTCATCACTGCCTGTGCAGCAGGCTCTGGAATGGCCAGAGGAGCTCTTGCACACAGTGAGTAGAGTATATGCTTTAGGGAGCTGAAGGTCACTTTATTTCAAGACTACAGAGTTGTTAAGGCACCCAGGCTACTCACTTGTATGTTTACAAGAAAGCATTGAAAAATACGTACTTAGTGGATACAGAATCTTCCTACGTTTCCTCATAGTGGAAATTTTTGAAAGGTCTAATTTAGTTCATATTTCATTCAGGGCATCTGCAGTTTAATTTGAAATTATTTCCACCTACCATCACATAGTATGTATTAGCCCCACCCCGTACACAAGCAGATAGGCTGATGCTTAGGCTCATTACACTCCTTCGTGGGACTATTTGGGGCTAAAATACTCAAGTTCTCATTTATGTGGTGTAAGATACTTATAACTGAAACTGACTTTGTTTTTGCCTTCCTGTTTCTCTACTTAAAATAATGACTACAGACTCTCTTTCATCAAAAGGTCATTTGTGTCAATGGACAGAACAGAGGATCAGATCACCTGCAGTAATTGCAAATTAATGCTCTCCTGGTAATGCATTAACTACACACTATTGATCTACGATTGAATCATAGAGGCTACTGAGTAGTGATTTTTACCTTACTGTGTTTGTGTGTGTGTGTGTGTGTGTGCTTTTATTGCTTTTTCCATAATGCAGTTTTGTTTCAACTGAAATTTTCTCTTATTGTCTCCATTTTTAATTTCCCACAGTGAGATGATTTCTAACTTGTAATTAAAATCTGTGAAAAATCATGTCTCGAACTTTGATGACATAAGCCACAAATATGAAGCACAGATACACAGTCCTAGGCACTAAGCTTTCAAACAATTTTTCTTTTACTTAGATAAAACAGAAATCCATTTGATCTACCATCCAAGTCTTTTGAGCAATACACATTAAAACATAAGCATTTTACTTGGAAAATATCTATTATGTGATTTTTGTTTCCCAGAGCAAACCTTTAACATATGAACAATTAATTTCAAAGGTAACTTTTTTCAAGCTGTGAGAGAGGAAGGGACAAAAATCAAGTTGACTAAATATTTATCCACATCCTCACAAATCCTTCCCATAGCATCCAGGTTTCCTGAAGATTGTGTCGAAATTCTAATTGATAATAATTCTGTTGGGCTGAACTGATCACAAGTTTGCATTTTAATGCTAAATTTGTAAATGTTCCTACTCTAGACACGTTCTAGCCTAAGCCTGGTTTTTTGTAAACTGTGAGTTAGGAATAACATGAAATGTAGAAATATTCCAACAGCAATTTTCTTGATCGCTTTTCATAAATCTTAAAATTATTATTGATTTTCTATACTTCTTAATGGGAGACATTGTTATGATTTTCAATAAAAGTCTTTAAAAGAGTTTTTTAGGCTTGTAAGAACATAGAATTTTTGCTATAATTTCTTTCATTGTCATTACTTGCAGCAAGAGTCACAATTAATACTGCCCAAATAAATGAGTGCTCAATTGTTGGCTTATTCTTTATTATTTGGTAAATCATTATAATCTGTACCAAGAAAACCTTTAATAAATGCCAATTGTATGAATAGGATTATAAAAGCCTGATATTCTTTCTTCTAGGAGTTTATAACTTAAGGCAGATACAATCAGAATGGATACTCAGTTTACAACCAGTCTCAGAGCTGGACCAGAGTGCTTAAGGTTCCCCAGCTTGCCAATCGTGGCTGGATAATGAGGTTAGCAGGACCAGGAGACTGTAGCTGGAGGGAGACACTTCAGGAACTGGAACTTAGAATCACATACTTTCCTTAACATATGAAATAGAATTTTTCTATTATAACAACCAGTGCAGTAGGTACTACAACATTCATTTTATAAATGAATAACCCAAGGTTTATACTGATTAAATAAGTAACTCAAATTTGTACAGTTTGAAAATTGTGAGGCCAAGAGTTGAACAAATGATTGTGGAATTTCAAAAATCTTTCTCTTAATTACCATTATATAAAAGAAAATAAAAACACATCAGGATACATAACAATGGCACAAAAATACTATAAAGATTCTTCAAGGGTAGGCATTTATCCTAGTCCTTTAGACATTGTCCTTTAGACACTGACTAGGATGCCTGCATCCTATAATGAAGTGCCTGGGTTCAATACCCAGCTCTGCTCCTGACAAGTAGTTTCTCTCAATTCAGACTTTGGAAGGCAGCAGTGATGGTTCAAGAAAGCAGGCTCTTGCCAACCCCATGGGAAACCTGGTTTGAGTTTATGGCTCCTAGCTTTGACTCCACCCACCTCCAGCCATTGTAGGCATTGAGGGGTAAACCAGCAGATGAGTGCTGCTTGCAGGCTTCTTCTCTCTCTCTCTCTCTCTCTCTTTCTCTCTCTCTCTTTCTCTCTCACCAAACCAAACCAAAAAAGGAATGTTCAAGACTAGATGAGATTTTTTTTAAAACACTAGAACAAGCAGCATTGTTTCTTGAAAGACTATATTCAGAAGGAAGAACTTCAAAACACTGGTTTGCAAAGATTAACAAAAAAGAGAGAGGGAAGGACTTTTAGCTCTGAGATTGAGGTTAAAATGTTGCTTCCTAACTCCAGCTTCCTGATAATGCAGACCCTGGAAGACAGTGGTGATGGCTCAAGTAATTGGGTTCCTGCCACCTGTGTGGAAGTCTTAGATTGTGTTTCTGGGCATTGTGGGGCATGAACCAACAGGTGCCAACAGGTGAGAGATCTTTCTCGTCTCTCAAATTTAAAAAAATAACAAAAAAATTAATTAGCAATGATAAACAGACAAGAGGCAGAACAATGCAGCTTCAGTTTTATCTCATTAATAAACAATACCACCAGAGTTTATAAAGCAGTTCTCATAGGTTGGTTATATTTTTGGGGATGGAACTATTGGCATTCTATAGTCCAGTACTTACAGTGTTTTCCTTATTTTTCTCCTTTTCTACTCTCTCAGGTTATACACACATTCTGAATCAAAACAGATCGTGAATAAATAAATTCTGACATTTTCTATTCATAGAAGATAGTTAGGAAGACTTTAAAATCTATGAAACAATAAGCTGGAAAGGATTTAAGAGTATATAAACAGGAGAAAATGGGAGACAGGAGTAAGCTCCTGATGCAGCACATCTCAACTGATGACAGGATATTTTCAGGTCTGGTTTGTTTTGAACACATTGTGGGGTTGGTGCCCGAATGTGAGACTCGTAAGACTAATCATAATGAGACCTGTACAAACACATGTGTAGGTGGTAGGAAGACAACAGATTATGAAGTTTAGTTTGTTATTATCACCAAGAGGAATCTGCTTCTCCAAAAGGCTAAAGTGTATTAAAAAATCAAAAGAATCAGTCTGAAAATAGGCTGGAAATATCTAAGTCCATTTTGGATCCATCAGAACAAAGATAGTAATCATAAATCAGGGAGAGAAGTCATTTAAAGAGAAAAGTGGCCATAACCTATTTGCCTCATTTTTATAATAAGCTAATAATTCAGTGTCATTTCAAAAATGTAATTAAGAAGAGGGATAAAGAATTGGGACAGCACATATAAAGCAAAACAGTGGGGTACAAAATTGAATGTCATGATTGGAAACTCTTAAGGAGATAGGCACTTATGAGGAACCAACTGTGAAATGTCTTTGTCATCTGTATTTTCATTTTTCTATTGCAAGAGAAATACTTAAAATGCTACAATGTGTTTGATTTGAACTCTTGTGAAAATTTTGAAATATATTAACCACATGATAGAATGGATGATTCTGGAAAGGTACTTGTGTTAGTCTTATTTTTGTATTAATATTTAGAAGTGTTGTTCTTTGTCTATAACCTTGTTGATGATGTTCTACCACTAACAGAGCAAGGAGTTGGAGATTGTCCTCCTCTGGAGATGAAGAATTTGTGTTGATAAAGGTACATTTTGGTACTAATTCCCCTTCAGAATAGTCAAAACATATTTGAAAACAGTAATCAAATATGAAGGAAGCTACCAGTAGCCCTAGAAGAAAGAACTGAAATTATGGAGGACAAAAATAATTCACTGGAAATCGTTCATTTTGGTTGGAAATTGCTCATCTTGGTTTTTGAAAATGTGAAGACCTCGCCACTCTCCAAATACTTTCCATTTAACTCAGAACAACATCCACAATCTTTGTCATGACCCACGGTTCTATACAAGATTCACCCCCAACTTCACCATCTTGGTCCAGTGAGTCTAGTCACTGTTCTAACACATAACTCTTTCATATGCTGATTTCATTTCCTTTGGGAAATTCCCAGCAGTGGGAATTCAGCTTTCTGAGGAATCTCCATAATGTCTTTCACAATGGTTGTACTAGTTTTCATTCCCACCAACAGTAGATTAGGGTAGCTTTTTCCCCCACATCCATGCCAGCATTTACTGTTTTCTGATTTCCATATGAGAGACAGTCTAATAGGAGTGAGGTGAAACCTCATTGTTTTTTATTTGCATTTCCCTGATAGCAAGTGATCTTGAGCACTTTTTTCAAGTTTCTGTTGACCATTTGAATTTCCTCTCTTGAAAAATGCCTGTTCAAGTCCTTTGCCCATTTCTTAACTGGAATATTTGCTTTGTTGCTGTTGATTGCCTTGGGCTCTTTATAGATTCTGGATATTCTTTATCAGTTGCATGGTTTGCAAATATTTTATCCCATTCTGTGGGTTCCCTCTTCACTTTTTTCAGTGTTTCCTTTTAGTGCAGAAGCTGCTTAGCTTGATGTAATCTTATTCATCTATTTATCTTTTTATTGTGTGTGATTCTGTGGTCTTTTCCAAGAAGTCTTTGTCTATGCCAATGTCATGCAGAGTTTACCTGATGTTTTGCTCAAATAATTTGATGATATTCAGTTGTAGATTTAGGTAATTGAGTTGATTTTTGTTTAAGGTGTAAAACAAGGGTCTTGTTTTATACTTCTGCATGTGAAGATTCAATTTTCCCAACACCATTTGTTGAAGAGCCTATTTTTTCTCCAGGGATTGATTTTAGCTTCTCTGTCAAAGATTAGTTGGTTGTAGATGTAGATGTTGTGGTTTCTATTCTGATCCATTGGTCTACATGTCTTTATTTGTGCTAGTACCAAGTTATTTTGATTATAACTGCTCTGTAGCGTATCTTGAAACCTGGTTTTGTGATGACCTCCAACTATGTTTGTTGTTTAAAATTGCTTTAGTTATTTGGGGCTCTTGTGTTTCCATACAAATTTTAGCATAGTTCTTTCTAGATCTGAGAAGAATGTTGTTGGCATTTTGATTGGGATTGCATTGAATCTGTAAATTGCTTTCAGTAGTGTGGACATGTTGGCGATAATAATTCTTCCAATGGAAGATTTTTTCAAGTTTTTAGATGTCCTTTACTATTTCTTTCTTTAATGTTTTGAAATTTCCATCATATAGATCTTTCACATCTTTGGCTAGATTTATTTCAAAGTATTGAAAATTTTTGTAGCTATTGTGAATGGGACTAATCTTACAAGTTCTTTCACAGACATGTAATTGGTGTTGGATGTTGATTTTGTCTCCTTCCACTTGACCAAACTCTTCTGAATTCTAATAGCCTCTTAGTGGAATCTTTTTTTTTTCCCCACATATAGAATCATGTCATTGGCAAACAGAGATAATTTGACTTACTCCTTTCCAATTTGTATCCCTTTAATTTCTTGTAGGACTATATTAAATAGCCACAGTAAAAGTGGGCATTCTTTTCTGGTTCCCAGATTTAGTGGAAATGCTTCCAAATTTTCTGCATTCAATTTGATGTTGGCTGTGGGTTTGTCATACATTGCCTTGATCCTGTGAAGGCATGTTCTTTCTACACCCAATTTGCTTAAGGTTTTTATCATGACAGCATGATATCATGATATCATGACAGTATTTTATCAAATGGTTTCTTTGCATGTATTGAGATAATCATTTGGTTTTTATTTTTCAATTTGTTAATGTGATGTATTACATTTATTGATTTTCATATGTTGAACCATTCTTGCATACCAGGGGCAAATCCCACTTGGTACAGGTGAATGATATTTCTTATGTGGTGTTGGATTCAATAGCTAGTATTTTGATGAGGAATTCTACAACTAGAGTCATCTGGGATATTGGTCTATAGTTCCCTTTTTTTGTTGTGTCTTCTTTTGGATTTGGAATTAAGGTAATGCTGAACTCACAGAAGAAATTTAGGAGGATTCTCTCTCTTTCAGTTGTTTGTATAGTTTGAGAAGAATTGAAATTAGTTCTTCTTTAAAAGTATTTTAGGATTCAACAGTGGAGCCATCCAGTCCTGGGCTTTTCTTTGTTGGGAGGGTCTTTATTACTGATTCAACCTCCATCTTGGTTATCTACCTGTTTAGATGCTCTGTGTTCATGAATCAATTTGGGTAGATTGTACGCATCCAGAAATCTACTCATTTCTTATAGATTTTCCAATTTGTTGACATACAGCTTTTTGTAGTACTTCCTGATGATTCTTTTTATTTCTGTGGTATCTGCTGTTCTATCTCCTTTTTCAACTCTGATTTTTATTAATTTTGGTCTTCTTTATTTTGGCTATTTGGGCCAATGGTATATCTATTTTGTTTACTTTTTCAAAGAAACTGCTCTTCATTTTACTGATCTTTGTATTTTTTGTTTGAATTTTGTTCATTTCTTCTCTAATTTTAATTATGTCTTTACTTCTAATTTTTTTTGGTTTGTTGTTTTTCTAGATCACTGAGATGCTTTGATAGCTCATTTATTTGATGCCTTTCCAATTTCTTCATGTAGGTATTAATTGCTATAAACTTCCCTCTCTTAACACCCATTTTGTTGTATTCCATTAGTTTGATACATTGTATTGTCATCTTCATTAATTTCCAGGAATTCTTTGACTTCCCTTTCAATTTCTTCTATGAGCCACTGTTCACTCAGGAGCATGTTGTTCAGTCTTCATGTGTTTGCATATGTTCCAGAGATTCTTAAGTTATGAATTTCCAGCTTCATTCCATTGTGGTCAGAAAAGATATATGGTATCACTTTAATTTTTTTTTAATTTGTCAAAACTTGCTTTAGGTCTAGCATATGGTCTATCATAAAGTTTCATGCACTGATGAAAAGAATGTGTATTCTTCAACTGTGTGAAGAAATGTTCTATGGAAATCAGTTAGGTCCATTTGGTCCATAGTATGGATTAGATATGTTGTTTCTTTGTTGATTTCCTGTCTGATTTATGTGAGGGAAATGAAATCAGCACATGAAAGTGTTATCTGTATTCCCACATTTATTGCAGCTCAAATCACAATAGCTAAGATATGGAATCAACCCAGATCAACCCAAGTGCCCATCAACTGATGACTGGATAAAGAAAATGTGGTACATATACACCATGAAATACTACTCAGATATAATCCTGTGTTTTGCAAAAAATGGATGCAAATAGAAACCATTATACTTAGCGAAATGAGCCAGTCCCCAAAAGACAAATGCCACATATTTTCCCTGATCTGTGGTAACTAACAAAGCATAAAATAATGTAATATATATGAGCAAAATTGACATTTTGAGAACTGACAGTTGTTTATAGGCCTTGACTCTTATGTTGAGGAAGTGTGTGTCTTCTTTCCTTTATTTGTTGAATTCTTTACATAGTGGAGGGTTAATCTTACAATTACAAAATAAACTGAAAGTTTGTCATTGTAAAAATCAAAAGAAAGAATAGTAAGGAAGGATGAAGGAGGGTGGGCACATGGGTGGGAAGGAGGGTGGAGTGGGAAGTATCACTGTGCTCCTATTTCTGTATATAGGAAGTATATGAAATCTGTTCACCTTTTGTAAATAAAAAATAAAAATAAGCTTATGAACTAACAGAAAAAGAGTCGGCCAGCGCCGCGGCTCACTAGGCTAATCCTCCACCTAGTGGCACCAGCACACCGGGTTCTAGCCCCGGTCGGGGTGCCTGATTCTTTCCCGGTTGCCCCTCTTCCAGGCCAGCTCTCTGCTGTGGCCAGGGAGTGCAGTGGAGGATGGCCCAGGTGCTTGGGCCCTGCACCCCATGGGAGACCAGGAAAAGCACCTGGCTCCTGGCTCCTGCCACCGGATCAGCGCGGTGTGCCGGCCGCAGCGCGCCAGCCGTGGCGGCCATTGGAGGGTGAACCAACGGCAAAGGAAGACCTTTCTCTCTGTCTCTCTCTCACTGTCCACTCTGCCTGTCAAAAAAAAAATTAAAAAAAAAAAAAGAGTCTTCTGACTATGCTTCTAATTCGCTCAACAACCAACTTGGTTTACTCTTGTTAGCTCTCTTTAGCTCTGTTTATAGGAACTGATATCCTTTCTCAAAGTATAAAAAGTAACTATTAATGGTATACAGAATACATTGCCTCCTTAAATAAGGATCCCTTTTTTAAAATTTTTAATTTTTTAATTTTATTTAAAAGGCACAGATATAGTGAGGAAGTTAAACCGATGAAAAAATATCCTCCATCTGGTGGTTCACCCACATAGTGCCCACAACAGCTGGAGTTGGAACAAGGCAAAGCCAGAAACCCAGAACTCAATCTGGGTATCCAGTGTGGGTAGTAGGGACCCACATACTAGAGACATCATTGGCTGCCTCCCAGGAGATACATCAATGGGAAGCTGGATCAAAGCAAGTAGGTGAGATTTGAACCCAAAACTCAAATATGGATTGTATGCACCCACAAATGATTTTTGGATAGTCATTTGGATGAACAGGATAATGATATGGTCATAAAAATTCAATTAATGTCCAATCACAGCTTATTCAAGTTATACTGATAAACTGAAAACAAAGAAAGCATAGTATTTAGGAAATAATATATAAAATAAGAACAAATAAAAAATTGTTTTAATTTTTTTAGCCTGAAGAATGCAAGGAAATAGTAGTTTATAACTTTGGAAAACATTTAAAGACTCTTTGATAAGGCAGTGAAGATAATAGTAAACCTTATCTCTGTATACAAGGCTAAAAGTAAAAAACAGCATAAAGGAACTCAGTCACTCACTCAAGAAGAAACTTATCCAAGGACATATTTTCCATAAAATCAGAAATTTCCTGTGGTTATGTCTGCAAATACATTGACTAATTCATGGTTAATATCTAATCTAATATAGTCATCTTGTTATGATATTATTTTCTATAGCAAAATTTTCAAAAATATTAGATTTAATTTCAATTAATTTCTTTTGAATGTATATATAATCCTTCCATCAAGCGGAGAGTATGTAATCATTTGAAACCCTAGCAGGTTTCCATTTAATTTCTTCTCTTTTCTTATAAACAACAAATGTTGCACTAGAATCAAGATGCTTTTTAAAAATTAAAGCCTCTTGAAAATAACCTTCCATTAAAGTAATTTAAAATAATATAATAATTGACACAGTAATTAGAACTTCATTGAATAGACGCTAAGAGCATATTTTTAATATATATTATTCTAAGAACATAGAGTTTATATTTTTTAAATATCCACTTATATTCATTCTTTAGATTGTAAAATGAAACACTCATTAAAGCTAGGAAACAAGAAAGTGCATAATGGAAAGAAAAATATGTATATTTTAACTAGTTAAGTGAAATAGCTCAGTTCTGAAGTTATTTAACAAAACTTTGAACAATGTCAACTATAAATATTCTTACCTCAAATATCTCTCTCTTAATGATTGATGATAGGGGGCATAGTGGGTTAACACCCCAGACTGCAGTGCCAGCACCTCATATGGATGCTGGCTCGAGTCCTGGCTGCTCCACTTCTGATCCAGCTCTCTGCTGTGGCCTGGGAAAGCAGTAGAAGATGGCCCAAGTCCTTGGGCCCCGGCACCCATGTGGGAGACCCAGAAGCTCCTGGCTCCTGGCTTTGGATCAGCTCAGCTCTGGCTGCAGAGGTCATTTGGGGAATAAACCAGTGGATAGAGGACCTTTCTGTCTTTCTGGCTCTCTCTCTCTCAAACTCTTGTCTTTCAAATAAATAAGATAAATCTTTTAAAATAAATAAATGAATGATGATAGAAGAAAAAATAAAAAATTATTCAATAAATATTTTCTACCTATTCAATAAGAATACAGAATATGATATGCAAACTATTTATCACCTAAACACATTCCTCAATGAAGTTCAGTCATGAAAGTCTCAGTGTACCTTATGACCAAGAGATAATGTTGGCAATACAGCTGCACTTATGTGGGAACAGTGTCATCAGGTTGGTCCAATTACTTCTTTTTCTCATTTTAATAAATTAATACACTTCCTGATCACATTAAAAATTCCATTGATCATGGACTAGCTCCATCAGAACAGCTTTATTGCTTGAAATTGATTTGTGCTGTGTGTGTGTGTTAACGATTTACATATTTATTTGAAAGATGGAGTCACAGAGACAGAGGCAGAGAGAGAGAGAGCTCCTCCATCTGCTGGTTCACTCCCAAAATGGCTGCAACGGCCAGAGCTGGGCCAATCCGAAGCCAGGATCCAGGTGCCTTTTCCAAGCTTCCCACTCAGGTGCAAGGGCACAGGGATCTGGGCCATCTTCCATTGCTTTCCTAGGCACATTAGCAGGTACCTAGATCGGAAGTGGAGCAGCCGGGACTCAAACCAGTGTCCTCATGGGATACCAGCACAGCAGGTGGCAGCCTCATCTGCCATGCTACAGTGCTGGCCCGTGATTTGTGTCTTTGAGGCCAGGGAGTAATCATCTTGTGACCATGACACTCAGAGCAAATGCCCACTGCATTTCCTCTTTCTGTTGTACTTGAAGATTTTGTATTAACTTTAGTGACAAACTAAAATGAAACTTTTTTAAAAACACACATAAAATCTCAATAAAGGCAGGCACAGGAAATATTACACATGAATGAATGAATTGTTGACTTTCTATAATTTCTTGTGTCCTGAAACAAAGTCCTTAAGAGATTGAATTGTAATGGCAATAACATTAAATTATAGAAACTGATAGTCATTTAGTGAAAAAAAAACACAGTATGAATATTCTCTATTTGTATTCAATAGATGAGGGTGTACATTTTATCATAAAACCTATCACTAAATCAACTAACTCTGGGTTTTGGTTGTAATACAACTCCCTAAGTTTTTATGTTCTTCTTCATAACTGTTTTAAAGGTAAATAATTAAAGTTATTCACCAATACCTCATAAATAACTAATTGGCAATCGGACAAATTCATTTTCTTTGGAGATGCTCCCTAAAAGATTTTAAGATCTCAAGAGTTTACAAAGAGTTTGAAAATGTAATTTAACAAGGAAGCATTTATCAATTTCAGTACCTGAAATCTACTGATAATTTTTGCCTATCCTTTTCATAGCTTTAATTTGCACATTATAAAAATCTGTCAAATAAGATGAAAAATAAGGGATTTAAAAGTTATTAACTCACTTAAATAAATTAAAAGTCAGTTGAGTTGACTTAAAAAGTTTTAAGAGTGGGGCTGGTACTGTGGTATAGCGGGTAAAGCCGTTGCCTGCAGTGCCAGCATCCCATATGGGCGCCTGTTCAAGTCCGGCTGTTCTACTTCCAATCCAGCTCCCTGTTATGGCCTGGGAAAACAGTGGAGGATGGCCCAAGTCCTTGGGCCCCTGCACCTGTGTGGGAGACCTGGAAGAAGCTCCTGGCTCTAGGCTTCAGATCTGCCCAACTCTGGCCGATGTGGCCAATTTGGGAGTGAATCAGCAGATGGAAGACTTTTCTCTCTTTCTGCCTCTCCTTCTCTCTCTGTGTAACTCTGACCTTCAAATAATAAATAGATAAATCTTTTTAAAAAGTTCTAAGAACAGCTACCCAGGAATGCAATCCCATAATCAGTTTTGAGTTCTTACTTCTAGACCAGAGTGTTGAATCCGGTTCTGTTTTAATACTGATTTTTACTCTAACATTATACTAGAGCAATGATCTGGAGTACTCCAGCTACATCCTAGCTAATCCCTTAGTTTTTTTTTTTTTTACAAAGAATTTATTGAAGAGGATTTTTTTTGGTGCATTTCAAAATCGTATGTATTAAAGATTGTGACATGATGCTTTGATATTCATCTATGTGATCAAATGATGACTACTGACTATAGTCGGGCCAATTACTTCTCCTTCATTTCCCATAGCTTGTTGTTTTTGTTGACAAGAGCACCTAAACTGTACTATTGTAGCAAATTTCCAGTACATAAAACAATATTAATTACAGTCCTCATGCTATAGTATACATCTCTAGACTTAAATCATCTAACATATTTTGTACACATTTGTACACATTGAACTCTCTTCTCATACTGCACCTCTCTCTCTAGTCCTCTGATCTCTCATAACTATAGCTTTATTCTGTTTCTATTTGTTAGAATTCTTTTTTTAAAGATCTCTTTATTTATTCAAATGTCAGTGTTACAGGGCGGGGTGTGTGTGGGGGAGAGAGAGAGAGAGAGAGAGATAGCAAGAAACTGAGATTCCATCTGCTGTCTCACTCCCCTGATGGCCACAAAGGCCAGAGCTGGGCCAAGATGAAGCCAAGAGCCAAGAGCTTCTTCCGGGTCTCCCATGTGGGTGGCAGGGGCCCAAAGACTTGGGTTATTTTCTGCTGCTTTCCCCAGGCCATTAGCAGGAAACTGGATTGGCAATGGAGCAGCTGGAACTCAAACTAGCACCCATGTGGGATGCTGGTGTTGCAGGTGGTGTCTTTATCCATGAAGCCACAATGCCAGCCCCAATTTCTTTTTTTAAAGATTAAATTCCACATATAATTGAAATTTAACAATGTTTTTCTTTGTCTGGCTTAATTCATTTAGCATAATATCCTCCAGGTTCATTCATCTTGTCACAAATGGCAAGATCTCCTTTGCTTAAGACTCAATATTCTATTATTTGAGTGAGTGAGAGTGTGCGTAACATTTCTGTATCCTTTTGCTGTTAATGGACATTCATATTGTTTCCACATCATGGCTATTGTAACTAGTACTACAACCCAAATGGGTGTTCAGATACAAGTATGTCTATGAGGTTTTGATTTAATTTCCTTTGCGTGTTTACACAGAATAGGGATGATGGGTCATGTGGTAGCTCTATTTTTCATTTTTTACATATCTATCCATACTGTTTTCCACTTTGGCTACATCAATTTACATTCTTACTAATACTATATATGGACTCCTTTTCTGCACATTCTTGCTAACACTTGTCATTTGGATCACAGCTATTTTTACAGGCAAGAGTTGAGATCTTATGTGGTTTTGATTTGCATTTTAACTGATGATTAATAAGGTTGGCCATTTATAAATGTATTTTCATAAACTTGATGGCCATTTATAAGAGTATTTTTAAAGAAATAGTTATTTAGCTTTTTGGCCCATTTTCTAATCTGAGTATTTGTATATTTTTCCTGTTAGTTTTGCTATTGAATTATTTGATCTTCATATATATATATATATATATATATGGATATTATAGGCCCTCCAAAGATAAGTATTTTGAAAACTATTTCCTAATCAATAGGCAGTCTCTTCACTCTCTTGTTTTCTTTGCTGTGCAGAAGATTTTTAGTTTGATTAAGTCCCATTTGCCTGTGTTTGCTTTTGTTCCTTATGGTTTTGAGGTGCTATCCAAAAAATCATTGCCGAGTCCAATGACTGAGAAATTTGCCCCTGTATTTTGAGCTGATTGTCGTAGACGTTGCAAGATAAGGGTCCAAGTCCATTCCTTTTCATATTAATATCCAGCTTTCTCAACTGGAAAGATTATCCTTTCCCTTATGTGCTTCTTGGTGCCTTTGTAAAAAAAATAGTTGATTGTATATGAATGGGTTTATTTCTTTTTTTTAAGATTTATTTTATTTATTTGAAAGACAGAGTTACAGAGGTAGAGACAGAGAGAAAGAGAGGTCTTCCATCCACTGTTTACTCCCCAAATGGCCGCAACACTTAGAACTGAGCCAATCCAAAGCCAGGATCCAGGAGCTTCTTCCAGGTCTCCCACGTGGGTGCTGGGCCATCCTTGTTGCTTTCCCAGGTGCATTAGCAGGAATCTAGATTGGAAGTGGAGCAGCCAGGACTTGAACAGGTGCCCATATGGAATGCTGCCTACTAATGTGATGTCATTACCAGCAATGCCACAATGCCGCACCTTGGGTTTATTTCTTGGCTCTCTATCCTATTAATTGGTTTCTGCTTTATGCTAGTACCACACTGTTTTGATTTATGTATTTTTGTAATATAACTTGAAATCAGGAAGTATGATGCCTTCAACTTTTTCTTGATTAATATTTTTTTAGATATTCAAGGCTTTTGTGGTTCCAAATTAAGACTTTTTTCTATTTCTTTAAAAATTGATTCACTTCAAGGAACTCAAAAAACAAAGAACAAATGAGGTCAACATTAATATATGAAGGAAATAATAAAGATGAGAATGGAAATAAATGAAATGGAAACTAGAAAAACAGCAGAAAATAATAATCAAACTAAGAGTTACTTTGAGGAAAGATAAGCAACATTGACAAATCTTTAACAGAGATGGCTAAGCAAAAATTCACATAAATAAAATCAGAAATGAAAGAGGAGACATTACAACTGATGCTTCAGAAAAAGAAGGTGGTGTGGTGTGGCAGGTGGGGCTGCCACCTGCGGTGCCGGCATACCATGTGGGCACCAGTTCTAGTCCTGGCTGCTCCACTTCCAGTCCAGCTCTGTGCTACAGTTTGGGAAAGCGGTGGAGGATGGTCCAGGTCCTTGGGCCCCTGCACCTGCATGGGAGACCTGGAATAGGCTCCTGGCTTTTGGATCAGCCATTGCAGCCATTTTGGGGGTGAACCAGCGGATGCAGGACCTCTCTCTCTCTGTCTCTCTGAGTAACTCTGACTTTCAAACAAATAGATAAATCTTTAAAAAATACAAGAAAAGAAACTTACAGGTCCACATGTTTGATAAAACAGACACTAACTTCATCAAAAAAGCAATACCAAACTGTACTCAGCATCAAATTAAAAGGATCATTTATTTTGAATAAGTGAAATTTATTTCTCAAATGTGAGGACAGTTTAACCTTCGACATTCATTCTCTCTCTCTCTCTCTCTTTCTCTCTTTCCTTTTCTATGTAACTCTGACTTTCACATAAATAAATAAGTCTTTAAACAAAAAAAAAAAAAAAAAAAAGAGGAGGCTCACTGTGGCATAATGGGTTAAGCCACTACCTGCAGTGCCGGCATCCAAGTTGGGCACCGGTTCTAGTCCCAGCTGCTCCGCTTCCAATCCCACTCTCTGCTATGGCATGGGAAAGCAGTAGAAGATGGCCCAAGTTCTTTGGCCCATGAACCTGTGTGGGAAACCTGGAGGAAGCTCCTGGCTCCTGGCTTCAGATGGGTGTAACTCCAGCCGTTGTGGCCAGTTGGGGAGTGAACCAGTGGTTGGAAGACCTCTCTGTCTCTCTCTCTGTCTCTTCTTCTCTCTCTATGTAAATATCACTTTCAAATAAATAAATAAATCTTTAAGCCTTCGACATCAACAATGTGATATACCACATTAACTGAATGAAGGACATGATCATCTAATAGATGCAGAAAAAGCATCCGACAGAATTCAACATTCTTTCATGATACTAAGTTTCAACAAATTAGACACAGAAGGAATGTACCTTTTTCAAATTTTTTTTTTATTTATTTACTTGAGAGGTAGAGTCAGAGAGAGAGGGGGAGACAGAGAGAAAGGTGTTTCATCTACTGGTTTACTCCCCAGTTGGACACAATGACTGCACCTGAGCCAATCAGAAGCCAGGAGACAGGAGCTTCTTTTTGGTCTCCTATGTGGAGCAAGGGCCCAATCACTGAGGCCATCTTCCACAGCTTTCCCAGGCCATAGCACAGAGCAGGATCAGAAGAGTAGCAGCTGGAACATGAACAGCTGCCCATATGAGATGTCAGTGCTGTAGGCAGAGGCTTAGCCCACTACACCACAGCACCGGCCCCAAGGTATATACCTTAACACAGTAAGGTTCATACCTCACAGCACACAGCTAACATTGTACTCCATGAGGAAAATTTGAAATCTTTTCCTTTAAGATAATGAATGAGACAAAGGTATCCTTTCTTCTCACTTCTATTAAACATAGTACCAGAAGTCAAATCCAGAGTAATTAGACAAGAAAAAAAAAAAATAGAAGGTACCCACATCAGAAAGGAAGTAGTTAAACTGTTTGCTTTGTAAAAGATAGGATCTTCTAAAGAGGAAATCTCAAAGATTCTATCAAAAAACAACTAGAATTGATAAACAAATTCTGTAGTTAAAAAATACAAAATCAACACACAGAAACCAAGAAACCAATAGCACCTAACAATAGCACTAAAAAGTAAAAAAATCCCTTAGGAATACTTAATATGACTGGTTTAATTCTGTAATTAATACACAGTTATTCTTAAGTGTTAAAAATTAACTGAAATGTGATCCCTGTTAAACATAAGAGTGGGAATAAGAGAGGGAAGAGATGTATAATTTGGGACATGCTCAAGCTGACTTGCCCCAAATGGTAGAGTTAAAAACATACCAGGGGATTCCAATTCAATCCCATCAAGGTGGCATGTACCAATGCCATCTCACTATTCCAAGTGATCAATTTCAGTTCACAATTGATCATAATGAAAGGACTAAGAGTCAAAGGGAGCACATAAACAAGTCTAGTACCTGCTAACACTAACCGATGGAATAAATAAAGGGGAGAGTGATCCAACATGGGAAGTGAGATACTCAGCAGACTCATAGAATGGCAGATGTCCTAAATAGCACTCTGGCCTCAGAATCAGCCCTAAAGGCATTCGGATCTGGCTGAAAAGCCCATGAGAGTATTTCAGGCATGGAAAGCCAAGACACTCTGGCAAAAGATCTCTGCGAGTGAGATCCCAGTGGAAAGAACAGGTCTTCAAAGAAGGGGGTACCTTTCTCTGAAGGGAGGAGAGAACCTCCACTTTGACTATGACCTTGTCTAAACAAGACAAGAATCGGAGAACTCAGAGGGCTTCCACAGCCTTGGAAACTCATGACCGGAGCATAGGAAGACTACTGATGCCATAGACAGGAGTGTCAATTGGTAAAGTCAACAACAGGAGTCACTGTGCACTTACTCCTCATGTAGGAGCTCTGTCCTTAATGTGCTGTGTATTGAGATTTAATGCTATAACGAGTACTCAAACAATATATTTCACTTTGTGTTTTCATGGGGGTGCAAACTGTTGAAATCTTTACTTAATGTATACTAAACTGATCCTCTGTAAAAAAAAAAAAAAAAAAAAAAAAAAAAAGAAATTATCAACTCCCAACTTGACTCTCACTGGGATTAAACATGACAATAGGTCTGATCTGATTTCATCATCACTTAAAAAAATCATCTATTATTTTTCACTTTATGTTTCTGTGTGAGAGCAAACTGTTGAAATCCTTACTTAATGTATACTAAGCTGATCTTCTGTATATTAAGATAATCGAAAATGAATCTTGATGTGAATGGAAGGGGAGAGGGAGTGGGAAAGGGGAGGGTAGTGGGTGGGAGGGACGGTATGTGGGGGAAGCCATTGTAATCCATAAGCCGTACTTTGGAAATTTATATTCATTAAATAAAAGTTAAAAAAAAAAGAATAAATTTGGTGCCAGTGTTGTGGCATAGCCAGTGAAGTGGCTACCTGTGATGCTGGCAACCCATATAGGCACTGGTTTGTGTCCGAGCTGCTCCACTTCCTATCCAGCTTCCTGCTAATTGCCAGGGAAAAGCAGCAGAATATGGCTCACGTGTTGGAGTGCCTGCCATCCATATGGGACACCTGAATGAAGCTCCTGGCTCTGGGTTTCAGCCTGGCCCAGCCCTGGTCATTTTGGCCATTTCAGGAGTGAACCAGCAGATAGAAGATCTCTGTCTGTCTCTCCCTACTCCCGCCCTGATAACTCTGACTTTCAAACAATAAATACACATTTTTAAAAAGAATAAATTTAACTAAAGAGATGAAATATCTGTATGCTGAAAACTAGACATGGAGAAAGAAATTGATGAGTACACAAATAAATGGAAAGATACATCATGTTTATGTATTGGAAGGATTATTACTGCTAAAGTGTAAAAATGTGCATAATACCCAAAGCTATCCACAAAATCAGTGCAATCCCAATGAAAATCCCAATGGTACTTTTCACAGAGGTAGCAAAAAAGAGTTTAGCAAAGCATTTTTAAGGCAAGGAAATAGGACATTTTATCATTAAAATGTTAACATGATTGTCAAAGCATATTAAAGAATAAGATACTAGAAATAAACTGTAAAGATACTGTTCCACTAAGAAATGGTAAATTTCTAAAAATGCTAAGAAGAATTTAAAAAAACAAAAGTGGCCCATTAAAATATAATCTGAAACCCTATTAGGCACTTTAGGTTTTTTTTTAGTGTTTACTTATCATTTTTTATTATTTATTAAGAGAGAGAGAGAGAGAATATGTGTTAACTTCTACCTGCTTGATCATTTCCCAAATGCCTGCAACAGCCAGTGCTGGGGCAGACTGCAAACAGGAGCCAGGAACTCAGTCTAAGTCTCCTATGTTGGTGGCAGGTAACCAAGCACTCAAGACAGCATCTGCTGCCCCCTCGAATGCCCCATAACAGGAAACTGGATTGGAAGCTGATGCAGGACACAATCCCACTCTCTCTGAAATGGGATGCAGGCATCCCAAGCAGTGGTTTAACATGCTGTGCTAAAATGCCCATCCTTTCATTTCAGTTTATAAACTGTAAAGTGGCCCACAATATTTTATGGTTTGCACATTTCAGTTAAACTCTCAGCAAAACTTTAAGCAAGTGAAGGTATAAAGTAGTTTTTTTTTAATCTAATGAAAATTTCCCTGAACTTACCATCTTCAGTTTTTATATAAACATTACCTGTTCAGTGAATTTTAAAATTTTCCCACAGAACTTATCATCTCCTTTCACACCAGACAGTTTACTTTGTTTCATATTTACTATACATTCTCTTGTTCCCCTCAGAAGAATATAAGCCTTATGAGGTAACACTTTTCTTTCTGTTTTATTCACAGAATTTTTCCAAATTATAACAATAGTGCCAAGCATTCAGTAGGCTCTCAAATATTTACTAAATAACTGAATGAATGAATGGTTCTCTGGGATGCACATTAATAATGAAAGAATGCTCCAAACTATTATCCAACTTACTAAAAGCATTTAGCTATTTTTTAAACTATCAGTACTTTTTTCTAAGTCATATGGCTTTTTCCAATACATAGATCCATTTAAAACTGAATTTTGAAATTACTACTCTGAGCATATAACTTTATTCTGGTAGTGAACTCATCTATTTACGTAGTCTATCTATGTGATGGGCATACTTGAAGAGACAGTAGTAAGAGATTTATGTTCTTTTAAAATATTTGTAGACTTACATTTTGAGAAGTAGAAGGACAGACAAAGAGAGACTGAGAGACAGAAATGGGGAGCTCTTGCATCCTCTGGTCCACTCTCCAAAACCAGGAATCTGAAACTGAGTTAGGTCTCCAAAATGAGGGGTAGGCTTTCAACACTTGAGCTATCCCTTGCTGCCTCCCATGGTGCGCATTAGTAAGAAGCTGTATTGGAAGTGGAGTAACGTGCACTTGAACCAGATGCTCCTATATAGGATGCCAGTATTTCAAGTAGTGACTTAACCACTGTGCCAAATGTCTACATCCTCTATTGCTATTTCTGTACCCACTGCTTCTATTTCTATTTTTTAGTGTGTCAGCACCATTATTCAGATATGTAAATACACTTCATTTGCCTCATTAAATGTCTTTCTGTTAAAATATACTTCATTTTCGAGTGAAATTTGTTAGAAAAGTAGATTTCATAAATATTATACAACAAAAGAAGGAAACAAGAGCCACTGAATTGATGGTTTCAGAGAAATGGGCGGGTGACACTGGAGAAGTTTAGGTTTTTTTTTTTTTTTTAACAGGCAGAGTGGACAGTGAGAGAGAGAGACAGAGAGAAAGGTCTTCCTTTGCCATTGGTTCACCCTCCAATGGCTGCCGTGGCCAGCGTGCTGCGGCCGGTGCACCGCGCTGATCCGATGACAGGAGCCAGGTGTTTCTCCTGGTCTCCCATGGGGTGCAGGGCCCAAGCACTTGGGCCATCCTCCACTGCCTTCCCGGGCCACAGCAGAGAGCTGGCCTGGAAGAGGGGCAACCGGGACAGAATCCGGCGCCCTGACAGGGACTAGAACCCGGTGTGCCGGAGCCGCAAGGCAGAGGATTAGCCTAGTGAGCCGTGGTGCTGGCCAGGGCTTTGAGGTATATGAAAAAGAGTTTAACTAACTGCTAGAGTGACTGGAAGTTTGTGAACAAAAAACGATGCTGACTAGTACCCAAAGCCCGACTGACACTAAGTATTGTGAATTTGGAGGAAACCCAATTGGCAGCGTTACTTGAAATTTTTCTAATAATACTCAGCAACCCAGAAGTATAGAAAATGAAAGGTTAGAATAACCCAGAATTACCAAGTGGAGCAGGGTGAAATTCTGTTACAATGGAAAAGACATAGAAATATTTGATAGTCTCCACCCCTTTGAAATGCTGAGCCAAAATTATAAATGTAAGTGTTTTTCAATTCATGATCACCCTAAGTATATCTTAATACTGATTTTTAGCTCCTACATTAGCTAAGATTGATTAAAAAATATTTTCTGGCCAGTTAAATATCTGACTTAAGTTAATGGTAGGCTTGAAAAATTATAATTTTCTACTAGTAAAAGTCTCTGTGTAGAACTTTACAATTAAAAATATTTATTTTTATTTACTTGAAAGGCAGAGTAACAGAGAGAAGGGGAGAGACAATGAAAGATATTCCATCAGCCGGCTGATTCCCCAAATAGCTGCAACAGTCAGGGCGGGGCCAGGCCAAAGCAAGGAGTCAGGAAATACATCTCGGTCTCCCACATGAGTGGAAAGCGGTCAAGTACTTGGGTCATCCTCCACTGCCTTCCCAGACTCAGTAAGAAGTGGATCAGAAATGGAGTATCTGGGACTTAAACTGGAGTTCAGGTGCATCTCAGGCTGCAGCTTAACACCCTGTGCCACAGTGCTAGTTCTAGAACTTTACATTTTAAATAAAATCATATTGGAGGCTATATTATACATAGATAGAACATCTATGGACCATTTCTAGCCAGATCTGAAGGGGTAATGGGTTTCTGTACCACATGGGCCATTTAGTGTAATTGAAGCACATTCATTTAGCATGTTAACTCAATGAATTAATTTAGTATATTCCTACTACATATGAAATGGCCAATACAGAGGATAACCAATGGCTTACAGTAGGACCTTGGGCCTCTGAGCCAACAGACATTAAGCTAGTGACACACTTCATATAGGAACTGGAGCTAAAAGATCACTATGTGGGGTGGGCCTGAGTCATGACAACCACATACTGGCCAGAAGTTCAGAAAACACCAAAGCAAGAGTCCATGGAGAGAGAAAGAGGCAAAGGAACTTTAGACTTCCCTGGAGAAATCACAGGGCACACAACAAAGGCCTCTTCCCAGAACTGTCCCTCTTGTACTGAGTTCGGTTTCAGTGTTCATGCATATACAGAATACAACAGCCTTCATTTTCTGAAGATAGTTTGGGTGAATCTGAAAAGCCTGAGACTGAAATTTGAATAATGATTTCACCACACATTATTATGAGAATACACAAAAATTTTTTTAAATTTTCAGGAAAAAAGGAATGAAAAAGTGTTCATTTTGATGCAATTTTTGAAGTTCATGCATAGCTTTTCCATAACATGCATTTTCCTTAAATTTTTTTGAAGACTCTTGGTTTACACAGGGGCTTCACACACTGGGCATGCATCTACAGCTGCCCTAAGGACACAGTCTGCTGATTTATTTATTCACATTTTTACATTTCTTCTTTGAAACCTAATTGTGACAAGTAAATTGTAGCTTAAACACATGAGCTTTGAGTAGGTGTGAAAGATTTATTTTACTGACAATCCAACCTATAGTTCCTATGAGGAGGGACAGATAGCATGGTCAGGGAGAACAGGATTGGCTTTTGCGGCCAGAACTAAGCATGTGACTTTAGCTACATTTTCATCCTTCATGCCACAGTTGGTGTCAATCGAAAATGCATGAAATTATTTCACTCTTGGATAGATTGTGGAAATACTCTGTAGCAGCAGCTACTGCCCGTGCTGTGTAGACAGTAGACAACCATCACTTTCATGTGTGACTTTCCCATGATCACATGTTTGGCTTGAGCTGTAGTGCATTGGGAACTCATTCAACACATTTGTAGCCTCACATCCATGCATTTGTATGTGTTCATAAAAATAAATTTACGTCATACTAATGTCTTAAAATTTGCTATCTTCTAGGTTCCTTTTTTAAGAAACTACTCCATATTCTTTCCTTTCTGGTTTCCCAAAGTGCCCACCTTCTATCATCTTTTTCTTCAGGAACTTCATTTAGGCATTCTTTCAGCTAAAGTTTCCTAGCAATGAATTCTCTTAGTTTTTCTTCAGAATGAGAATGTCTTCTTGTTTTTCTTGAGAATGTCTTGATTTCCTCTCCATTCCTGAAGGAACAGGATACTAAGTTGATAGTTCTTTTCTTTCAGTTTGGGAAAAAAATTTGTCTCAAGTTTTTATACCTTCTGATGAAACAATTCACATCACTAGAATTGTCTATGTATACAAGAGGTTTCATTTCTCACAAGGTGTTTCCAATTTCTTTGTCTTTAGTTTTCAGAAGTTTGACTATGATGTATTTTGGTATGATTTTGAGGGGGGGGGTCTATCCTATTTGGGATTCCTTTGGCTTCTTTATACACTGTACCTTCTGCAAAAATTGAGGACTACTCAGCCATCTTTTCCTTTTTATCCCCATCTCCTTTCACCTCTACTCTGGGACTCTGGAGACAGAGATGTAAAATCTTTTGTTATAGCCCCACATGTCCCTGAGGGTCTGTTTATTCTTTTTCTCAATACGTTTATCTCTGCTTTTCAGACTGGTTAATTTCTACTGCTCTATCATCTTGTTGACTGCTTTTTATTTTTCTTCTGTTCTCTCTATTCTGTTGAGCACACTGAGTTTTTGTATTTTCATTACTGAATTTTTCAATCTTATCATTTCCATTTGTTTTATCTTCTCTTTGCATGTTCAGGGTGTTTTCATCTGTTTCTGGTATGTTTGTAATTGCTTGCTAGTTCATTTTATGAAGACTACTTTAAAATCTTCATCTAATAATCCTAACATTTTTGTCATCATGGTATTGGCATTTACTGATACTTTTTTAATCATTAGACTTGAGATCTTCATGGATCCTGGTATGAGTGATCCTCAATTGAAATCTTGACATTTTAGGTATTAGATTAAGAAACTGTTGATTTTGTTTGAATTGTCTCTTTGGCAGCCTTTCCTTGACACTAACTTGGCAGGGGAAGGGGAGGGCACTACCTCCTTACTTTCAGATAGAAGCCCAGGTGCCCCATTTGCTTTCCTCAACACGCAAAGTTCATGGATCTTTGTGACTTTTGGGAAAGAGTAACACTAAGCCTCTATTGATAACTCGATGGATGTGAGGTTTCGCAAGAATGCCTTGTGACTGTTCTGCACTTGGCCTTCACTGACATCATGGGGAGGAGGCTAGGTGAGTACTTTTCTACCACAGGTTGGTGATGAAAGGCCTAACTCTCCCTGGACCTCCTATAACTCAACCTAGAGGGGAGAAGGAGGTATACTTCATTGCTTTTAGGAGGCAGTGTGTGTCCAAGCCTCCCAAAAGAGAGACCCTCATTAATGTTCAGTGGGGACTGGGGGCTACCTGGTAAGGTTGGAAGTCTAAGACTTGACTTGTAATTTGCTTGCATGGATAAATGTGGGAATACAGTATTCATGTGTGGTTTTTGGCTGCAGCAGAGCTTTTATTAACTAAACGTTTTGTTTTACAAGGCTCCTCCTTCCCTGGTTCTTTGGCCAGAGGGAGCAGATTGTTTTGTTCTGAACCTATGGTTGCTTCTGGACTGCTGGGATTTTTTGCTCCAAGTGTGGGATACGTAAGGTAACAGCCAAACAAAAATGCAGGCACCTTCTGTGCAGTTCCCTGGATTTTGAGATCCCTAACCAGTCTGACTTCTCTCTACCTTTCAGAGTTTTGTATATTAGTTTTATATGACTAAGGACTTTTAGTGTATTTAGTGAGAAGCATTGAGAAAACTAAGAAAACTGAATCTATCTTCTTAGAAGCATAATTCTGACTCCATTTGCATTTTGATATGTAGTATTTCTATCTTAGATGGGAAGTATAATACAATATTAATTATGATTGTCAAAGTAGCCTGAGATATTTGACTCCACTTTTTTTTTTTGCCACAGAATGTAAATGAGGCTAAACTCTCTGCTTTTCAATTAACATTAATGCTAGGTAGTAAGAAGTCATATTAATGGAGTATTACCTGAGATTTCTCAGTCTAGTCATATAAAAAATGTCATCAATGGGTCAAGTTAGACACAAAAGCTGCATATCTGGCCTCCCAGAAAAATGCTTATGCTTAACAAGCACTAAAAATATTAGGTCCATGTTGAATAACATTATGAAAACAAATATATAAATAATTTTAAAATAACCTAATTTTATTATTTATGGAGTTGATATTAAGAACACAATTTGTTACCTCTCAAAACATCTTTTTCAAACAATGGAAGAATTTCCTTCAGCTTTGTACTACAAGAAGCTGAACACCAATTTCCTTTATATTTTTCCAGTAACTGCAGAATCAAAATTGATGATCACTTGAGTACCTTATGGCACACTTAGAGTGTACTGGCCTTACCTTTGATTTAGCTATAACTTCATTTTGAGATTTTTCTTTTTTACCCAGATTACCTTACATATTTATTTTTTATCTGGTAGTATAGTATGGATTTTGGTACCTGATGGCATTTATCATATAAACAGATGAGTAAGTATACACATAAGAAAAAGATTCAAGGCCTCATTAGGATAAGAAGTGAACCTTTGGATTGTTCTCGACACACCAGAGGAACTTAGTGAGTACTACCATTTTGATCCTGCACTACCTCTTTCTCAGGAGGCCATAAATGAATGTATTTGCTGTCTGTATGTATATGTGAGACAGAGCTTTCTAATAAAAGACAAACACAAGTACTACCTGGAGTACTGAAGCACCGCTGTGGAGAAACTGAAGACCACTTTCGGCTGAGTCAATTCCACCAGTGGCCAAAATGGGGAATCCAGGCAAAGCACGAGCAATGGCAGTCACCGCTCTCAAAGCAATAGGTCTGATTGCTGTGCCTGTAGAAGATGACAATAATTCACAGTTAGCATTGACAGCTAGAGCACACTGGTTTATCTTATTTTTTTTTTTTATTTTGACAGGCAGTGTTAGACAGTGAGAGAGAGAAACAGAGAGAAAGGTCTTCCTTCAGTTGGTTCACCCCCAAATGGCCTCTACGGCCGGTGTGCTGCGGCTGCTGCACTGCACAGATCTGAAGCCAGGATCCAGGTGTCTCCTCCTGGTCTCCCATGAGGGTGTAGGGCCCAAGCACTTGGGCCATCCTCTACTGCCTTCCTGGGCCACAGCAGAGAGCTGGAATAGAAGTGGAGCAACCGGGACTAGAACCCGGTGACCATATGGGATGCTGGTGCCACAGGCAGAGGATTAACCAAGTGAGCCACTGTGCCGGCCCTGGCTTATCTTATTTACCACAATGCAATGACAGTGCTGTACTGGACACATTTCAAATTTCTTTACTTAAGATGTATACATGTAAAATGTATAAATGTTACGTTTCAAAGTATGTTAATTTGTCAGAGGGTATGTATTTATTTTAAGGACTTTGAGGATATGATCGAATGCAAACAGGCTATTCAAATGGGTATAGCAACTCGAGAACACTCACATAAAATATATGCATTTACAATCTGATATACAGTAATGTGTAAAAGATTGTACGGAACATTCAAGCATCTGTTTTAAAAAGAATGAGGAGGAGCAGATTTTGAAAAAGAAAAACAATCAAATACAGTACATAAATAGACATACAGCTCTGTTATGTTTCTGCAAAGGATAAAGCAGCTGGTGTGAATACAGATAGTGCAAAACAAGCAAGGTGCTGAGGAACTTACACATTCCATATTGCTTTTTCCATTTATTCCCACAATTTGAAGAAACAGAGTGAGCCTAATCTAATTTTTCACATATTAGACAGTTTTAACCAAGTTAATTTACTAAAAGACAGTAATTAGAATGCATGTGTTTAGTTTTTCATATTTTCACTTGCTATACATTATCAATATGTTACATTCATATCAGTATGTAATTCCCTAGTAGTCAGGAAAACTGCAGAGATTGATAGTGTCAATTAAAAAATGAATATACTGTACTAAAGCTACTTCAGGGCCTCAAATGTTAGACATCCCTGAGCAAACGAATTTCTTCATAAAAGAGGTATAAAATTTTGATATTTCTGGTCTTCAATCACGTCAGTGGTCCTTTAAATAGATTTTATTTTAGCTAAAGCTATACCTATTTGTGTAAAAATTTGGCATTGCCTTAAATCAGAGCTCCACAAACACAAACAAGGAACTAGTTCAGCCTCAAGTGGTGAGTACTTCATCATAATCTCCACCACCACAAGCATAATCAACAGTATTATGAATGTATATTCACTGGAGGGCTCACGTTGAGGAAGGACTCTGAGCTTTCCTTAAAGTCAGTCTTTCAATCTAACAAGGCCACATGAATGTGATTCCAATTACTCATGTTCCCTAACTTATGATGGCTTGACCTAATAGTTTTTTTTACTTTACAATGATGCAAAATTGAGTAGAAATCATATTTAAATTTTTGAATTTTGATCTTTTGCCCAGATAGCAATAACACAATCCTCTCTCCCAGTGCTGGAGCAAGCCATGCTATCATGAAGGTAAACAACCAGGACCCTACTGTATACTGGAATGCTAAACTGTGATGTTTAGGGAGTTGGACATTAAGTACATTTTCAACTTAAGATATTTTCAACATATGATGAAAGATTTATCATGATGTAATTCCTTGTTAAGCCAAGGAGCATCTGCATATGACATTCTGGAAAATGCAAAAAAAAATGGAGACCATAAAAAGATCAATGGTTGATTGTGAAGAAAGGGAAGACTAGGCAGATGAAATGATAATGCATATTGTTATATATTTGTTGGCCGGCACTGTGGCTCACTAGGCTAATCCACCGCCTGTGGCGCTGGCACCCCCAGGGTTCTAGTCCCGGTTGGGGCCCCAGTTCTGTTCCAGTTGCTCCTCTTCCAGTCCAGCTCTCTGCTGTGGCCAGGGAGTGCAGTGGAGGATGGCCCAAGTGCTTGGGCCCTGCACCCCATGGGAGACCAGGAGAAGCACCTGGCTCCTAGCTTTGGATTGGCGCAGAGCACCTGCTGTAGTGGCCATTTGGGGGGTGAACCAATGGAAGGAAGACCTTTCTCTCTGTCTTTCTCTCTCTCACCAACCCTGCCTGTCAAAAATAAAACATTTATTTACTCATAGAATGTATAACACCAAGAGTAAACCCTAATGTAAAGTATGGAGTTTGTGTGGCAATAATCATGCATCCATGCAGGTTCATCAGCTGTAACAAATCACCACTCCAGTGGAGCAAGCTAATGACAGGGGATGTGATGTATTTTTGCAGACAGTACATTCTTATATCTTCTTCTCGATTTTTTTTGTGAACCTCAGACTTCTTTTTAAAAAAAAGTCTTAAAAATCAGTGGCTTCCTTTTTCTGCTCTTATTCATTTCAGATAAAATTAAACTTATGTATAAGTAATGCTTTTACATTGAACATCAAGATGTTTATTGGAATGTCTACTTGCTTCCACACCTATTAACTTCCTCTAGATGTTAATATTTCATAGTCAATGCTGACACTTAAGGATTCCATAAGAGACACTTAGAATATAAGGTATTAAGTAAGGACACATGAGAAACTGGATATTAAGATTCTATTTCTATATCAAAATATTGATCAAGGATTTCTTCATGGTCTCTGTGTCTCAACCATAGAAGAGTTAACACATTGGACAGAAGAATTTATTGTTAGAACACACATACACATTTATGCTCATATACGTATCTTTAGATGTACTAAAAAGAAATTTAAGTTAGAATTAAAGTTAAAGGAAAGCATTTTAAAGAAAAATCTACAAGTTAAACATTTAAGCAGACATATAGTACTCTCTGCATAAATGACATACTCAACACATACTAAGCTAAGGGCTTCTTTACATACATGTTACTTTGAAGTAATAAAGAAATGTTGGGATTCTTTTTCCCTTTATTTAGTTGACCCCAGAGACTAAAGGAAATTTGAGCTCAGCAGATAAATAATTTATTTCTAACTGCACTGTTAGAAGACTATCATTAACACTAAGGGGTAAAATTTCAAAGTGGTATACAGGGATTTGGCCGCATATTTCAGTTGATATTAATGGACATCAAATGACAAAATCCCAGGACACAGTTTTAAAAATTTAACCAGTTACATTTAAAGGGCAAGATTATTACACAGGTGTTAAAAAACATCAGCAAATCTTCGTTGGCATTTGAAGATGTTCAATTAGGTCAATACGACATTTTCTATATCACGTTTTTCTTCTTTTTCTAAATCTAATCTACCTAATGACTATGAAAACCTTTCAAACTAATAAAGGTGTCTTTCTAAAAATTAAGAGTAATTATTTTCTCTGAGGAAATGTGATCCAAAAGTGAAGGTATGGACCCTTCTGTGGCTGGCTCATGATATATTCCATGTTTTTTTCCTTCACGGTAAAGATCATTTGTGTGTGTGTGTGTTTTTTTTTTAAACTAAGCTGATTCAAAATGAAATATAATCTAGCAGTTCTCTGCGTTTTATAGGGAATGGGTTTTAAAAATGACTTTCATCACCAAGAAAAGTTTCTGGAAGGAAACTGAAGGTATATTTATAAAGTTCTTTTGAAATTGTTAAATGACATATATATATAGAGAGAAATAATACAGTCAAGATAAAATTTATACTGTGGGTAGAAAGCAATATTTATATCAATTCCATATTAAATGCATAAAGATTTCTAGGATCAGTTATTGAGGTAAAGATTTGAGAAATTTTACTGATGCTGCAGTGATTAATGATTTTAAACCAAAGATTAGGGAGAAAGAAGCCAGTTTCAGAGGCTCGAAGAATGTGTATGTGGACTCTATCCTTAGGAAAACAATAAGGTTTAATTCAAGCAATTAAAATCCTATAAGCTTAAATGAACATGTGATTTAAATTAAGCCTGCATCTACATGACTGTAACCACAAAAACTTGATGGGAAATTCAGTCCTATGAAACCATTCTGTTTCAAACTGTGTGAAACACTCCAATAAAAATGAAGTCATTCTAAGTCCTCCCTTTTTTGCAACAAGCTGCAGGTTCAAAGAAATGAAGAAGTAACTGTATCTTTGAGTTGTGACATTGCTGCCAAGAATTCTGATTTGCACTGAAGTGGCTGTCATGGAATAGATGGTGGAGTAGGTGAACTTTTGATCTAAAATCAATCCAGGCTTTCCATGTAGTCACAATGGAAACACAAATCAATGTGTAGAATTCATAGGTCTGTTTTGATAAACTGCACAAAATATTTTGGATTGACTCATGTTTTAGAAAACCATCTCGGGGGCCGGCACTGTGCCATAGCAGGTAAAGCCTCTACCTGCAGTGCCGGCATCCCATAATGGTGCCAGTTTGAGTCCAGCTGCTCTGCTTCTGATCCAGCTCTCTGCTATGGCCTGGGATAGCAGCTCAAAATGGCCCAAGTCTTGGGCCCATGCACCCATGTGGGAGATCCAGAAGAAGCTGCTGGCTCCTGGCTTTGGACTGGCGCAGCTCCAGCCGTTGAGGCCAATTGGGGAGTGAACCAGTGGATGGAAGACCTCTCTCTCTCTCTCTCTCTCTCTCTGCCTCTCTTTCTCTGTGTAACCCTTTCAAATAAATAAAGAAATGTTTAAAAAAAAAAAAAAAAGAAAACCATTTGGTAAGGCAGTGATTTTCAATTAAGTTAATCAATGTAATTCTGATGAAAGTATTTTAAAACTCTTACCATTAGCTATAATATTATGTATTAATGTGTATGCATTAATGTATTATGAGTTACTCAGGATTCTTTCTCAGTCTTTTTATTCATTCACTTACTCATGTGTCAATCCACAAAATATTTATTAAGCACCTATGGCTTTTTTTTTTCCTAGTTAATTAGTTTTTATTCTAACCATACATCCAGGATAGAAACCCAAAATACCAGCCTTTATGATGTTAAGAGGTTGTTCCAAGGTAAATTATCTAAATTATCTGTTGTTTCTTTTTTTTTTTTTTTTTTTTTTTTTTTTTTGACAGGCAAGAGTGGACAGTGAGAGAGAGAGACAGAGAGAAAGGTCTTCCTTTGCCATTGGTTCACCCTCCACTGGCCGCCGCGGCCGGTGCACTGCCGCTGGCGCACCGCACTGATCCGAAAGCAGGAGCCAGGTATTCTCCTGGTCTCCCACGGGGTGCAGGGCCCAAGCACTTGGGCCATCCTCCACTGCACTCCCTGGCCACAGCAGAGAGCTGGCCTGGAAGAGGAGCAACCTGGACAGAATCCGGTGCCCCGACCGGGACTAGAACCCGGTGTGCCGACGCCGCAAGGCAGAGGATTAGCCTATTGAGCCATGGCGCCGGCCCCCAAGGTAAATTATCTGAAGCCAATTATTTGTTGAGTAGTAATGTTCCATAAGGAAAAGCAACCAAAATTGTTCAAATATCATATATATCGTAAGCACTATTATTATGAATTCTAGAAAGAAGCCTATTTAAAGATGAACAAGTCACAGTATCAGAAAAATAATTGTGGAGTTTCAAATCAAGCTCTACTACTCAGAAGCTGTGTAACTTTGTGAACATTTCATAATCTCACTGCATCTCAATTTTCTCATCTATAAAATAATGGGAATTATAATAACAACTTCATACAGTTCTTTCAGGATTAAATGATTTAACATTTATTTATATCAGGCTACAGCATAATAAAAAGTGTAGAAGTGTTTCTATTATAAATCTCTGCTAGCCTCTAGGACAACTGATTTCAGAGACAGCATTTATTTAATTTATATTAATATTAGCTTTTGTATTGTTTGTGTTTAATGATGCAATTATTATTTAATTATTTTTATCCACTTGAACTGGGGAGAATGAGAGAGAGAGAGAGAAATCTTTCATCTCATACGGCCACAACAGCCAGGGCTGAGCCAGGCCAAAGTCAGGAGCCTCCTGTGGGGGTGGTAGAGGCCCAAGCACTTGAACCATTTTCTGCTGTCTCTCAGGATACATTTGCTGAAAGTTGGATCAGAAATGGAGTAGCTGGGACTCCAACTGGCACACCAGTATAGCATGCAGGCGCCCTGAGTGGTGGCTTAGCCTGCTGAGCCACGATGCATACCCCATGAAACCTGTTTTCAAGTTCGAGACAAAAGTGCTATACCTATGATAGAACTTTATATTCTCTGATACCTTAAGAAAACTGTACAAGCTCCTCCTTTTTCTCCCAACAGCTGTCATTCAGTAGTATCATAATGTTGATAAGGTTTCTTTGACTCCAAAGGCAGAATTCTCAAAGGTAAATGTCAATACATTTAAGAATTCTCTTTGGCAATAAAAAATCCATGCACAAAAGCAATATACAAGAATTTTTAATGACAACATCAGAATTCAAGTTTATTGGTGAAATGGAGGCAAAGATTTACTTTGCATGACTAAATCCTTGGAGAGAAAAGGAATTTTTAATGGGCAAGATAGTGTGGAACATATGCTAATGTTGGATAACTGGAATTTTGAATAATTGAGTCTAATTCTGTTTGTTTTTCCCCTAATCATTTGACTCCTAGGACAGCTACTGTTACACAATTAATTGTAGAACTAAGTCCACAATAAACTCTCTGATAATAGCTCTAGCTGGCAATAAAACAGAAATTGGGTTATAATACTCACTCGTGCTCACTGTGTATACAAAAATAAAATGTAGTTTTAATTTGCTTACATTAATTAAAATATAATGAATTAAGTGGATAACAAATTCATTAGAAATTGAACTTTGACTGCCTAATTGTTAATAGTTTCCATATCATCCAGAAGAAAGAAAATGTTAGCAAATCAAGAATATCAAGGATTTAAGAGTTGAGAGATTGATTTTTATGAAACACACATAACACATAAATCAAGCACCAACAAATTTATACTTTATTGAAACAAGTTTAAAATGTTAATGAAGCTAATATACTGATAAATATGTGAAGCACAGCCATTTAAAAATAGATCTTTACACATGGATTAAGGTCCTCTGAGAACATTTGCATAAATCAACCAGAAAGTGAAGCACTAAAAGGACCTAAGGTATATGTAGAGATATAAAATCTATAGAGAATAAATGACAAAAATGAAATAAATTGTTTTATACTGTTATTTTGTTTTTTTTTTTAATGAATATTTTCTTATCAAAAGGTTAAAAGTTAAATTTTCATGATTTCCCGTCTCTATTTTTATATTTATGCTTACCTGCTACATTATGCCTTCCATATGTTCACAGTCAATTCATATTCCAGAACTGAGTGCCCAATATGAATCAGGCATTTTATTTCAAAGCAATAAAATTAATAATGCACCGACAAGGGGCTGTTTTCCTTTCTGAAAGAGTCAGCTGATGTTAATGGGAAGAGTGACTTCCCCACGGTAGAGACTAGAGCAGGGTTCATGATCTGTGTGTTATTTAACCCTTTCAACTGGGTGAAGGTAGACTCTGTCACTTTTGCTTTGTGTATAAAGAAATGGAAGCTCAACATGAATAAGTAACCTGCCCAGTGTCACACATCTTAGTTAAAAATGGTTAGAATATGATTATAAATCAAAATTCTGTGATTTGAAAGTCCCCACTTTTCAGTTTTTATTGAAAAGCAACAGTGCGGCAATTACAAAGAGCCTTCTTATAGCATCTTTACTTAAGGAAACCACTATTGGTTTGGCCTAATGGTAACAGCACAGGTACTGAAGTCCAACCAATTAGGCTTAAGTCTCTGCTCAGTTGCTTTGCACTATCATAACTTTGAGCAAGCTTGTAACTTCCTAAGGCATCAGTTTCCTCTACCTGTGAAACAGGGACACTAATACCAATACTATTATAGCCATATGGAGAGAATTACATTACATGTTTCATGGAAAGTGCTCAGCATAGTCCCTGGCTCAGAGTATATACAAGTTAAATTACTGGCAAACCAGAAAACTGACCAGTTATTCAGCTATGAACACATAGGGATGAACACTTGGTCTTTACTGGTATTAATCTCCTAGATATGAGTTAAGATAAATTTTTAACATTAAATTTATTAAACATAAGGACTTCTCTTTTGGGTGCTTACTCTTTTGGGGCCGGCTATTTTCTTATGTATTTTTGCATACAAAGTCCTGATGGTATTACAATGAAATAGCTATTTCTGTCTAAGTTTCTATGAATGTGTGAGGTGAGATTCATCAGGGATAAAAGTCACCCCCTCAAGATCACACTGTTAAGGACTGTGGGTTCTGAATTTGAATCCAGGCCTACCTCCCTACCAATATCATGTTCTTAACCACAACACTTTGTTTCTTCTTTATGGTAAGCTTTTTATATATAAATTTTCACAAAAAAAGAGTTAACATTTCTATAACTAATCAGGATATATTATCCAGGTATGATAAAACCAAGAACATTAGCATTATGTAAATTAGCAGTATATTAATTGTTGGGTAGGAATTAAATTAGAGCTAAAATAATTGCCATAACTAGTATGGCCATATGGTCTAGTTTGCCCAGGAGATACCCAGTTTATTATACCTGTACTTATTTGTGATTACATGATGTGATTATAAACAGCATTCTCTTTTACTCTGAAAGTATCCCAATTTGGATGATAAATTATAAAACTATACTAGCTATAACTACTGACAAAAATATTCAAGGATGATCAGAAAAAGAGAATTACAGTGGCAAAGTGGAATTTGATCAGGAAAAGACATAAGCTGTGGATAACGTAGAAACTCATTATACTGTCTGAGACTCAATAATGGCCTGAAGAGCTTGATGTCTTTAAATCTGTTACTGGAGGGAAAATATATATGGACTTCACTCAGCATAATCTATATGTTCTTTCTATTTTCAACCTGTAGGTGGCCACCACAAGCTACATTTATTAAACAACTCATTAGTAGCATTTTCAATACTGTCATCTTCAGATAATTAGCAATTTATTTAAATAACCAATTTCTGTAGAAATAATTGCCATGAAATGCCCTGAACCTACTTTTTATAAACTATAATAAAAGTGTTAAGATAATCCCTGACATTTGCAAATGCCATTAGTTCACCTTTCCTTTTGATAGTGCTATGGCATTATGTTTAAACAATTACCCGATAACACAGCAGTTTAATGAAACAGTACAGTAAGCACATTCTTCAATATGGCCAGAGAGGACATTCAGTAAGAAAGAAAGCCAGTGTGCAGACATGTTTACACAGAGAAAAGACGCGCTAAAATACAAAGGATTATTCAAAGAGGTACATTCTTATTATTTCCAAGTTGCCTTAGTTTCCATAGTTGATCCCATAGCAGATATATAATCTCTTTCTGGAAATTAAAGAATGTAGATTTTTATAAATTTGTTTATAATTGGCTGGGGCAAATGAAAACTTATAAATATGTGTAATGTGCTCATTGTGGTATTTGATCTAAAACTTGCAAACAAAAGAAAACATACATATTTTTAATTACTAATGTTCAATTTTTAAGTATGTCTTTATTTAGAAATCATGCACATTTAGAGTTATAAAAAATCATAAGTATGGGGCCGGCGCTGTGGCGTAGTGGGTTAAAGCCCTGGCCTGAAGCGCTGGCATCCCATATGGGCGCCGGTTCTAGTCCTGGATGCTCCTCTTCCGATCCAGCTCTCTGCTATGGCCTGGGAAAGCAGTAGAAGATGGCCCAAGTCCTTGGTCTCCTGCACCTGTGTGGGAGACCCGGAGGAAGCTCCTGGCTCCTGGCTTCAGATTGTCACAGCTCCAGCCGTTGCGGCCATCTGGGGAGTGAACCAACAGATGGAAGACTTCTCTGTCTCTACCTCTCTCTGTAACTCTGTCTTTCAAATAAATAAAATAAATCTTAAAAAAAATCGTAAGTAGCTTTAAGATATCAGTTGGTATTTAAGATTTAAAATGGTAACTCAGTTTCTTTTTATTTTTTTTGTATTTTTGTATTTTTTTTTTTTTTTTTTTTTTTTTTTGGCCAGGCAGAGTTAGACAGTGAGAGAGAGAGAGAGAGTTACAGACAGTGAGAGAGGTCTTCTTCCGTTGGTTCACTCCCCTAACGGCCACTATGGCCGGCGCTGAGCTGATCCGAAGCCAGGAGCCAGGTACTTCCTCCTGGTCTCCCATGCAGGTGCAGGGATCCAAGCACTTGGGCCATCCTCCACTGCCTTCCCGGGCCACAGCAGAGAGCTGACGGGAAGAAAAGCAACTGGGACTAGAATCCATGGTGCCAGCGCCACAGACGGAGGATTAGCCTAGGGAGCCACAGTGCCGGCCATCAAATGTTAACTCAGTTTTTATCTCATTTCTAACTCAGTTTCTTCCTTACTATTCAGTTCCCCATACCACTAGGATCCAATGGTGAGTCCTCATGCAGTGTTTCTGGGTTGCGAGTACTCAGATTTTTGAGACATTTATAATTTTTCTGCTGTTGGCCTTCATAGGATAAAACAAAATTAAAGTTCAAAGCCAATGTCAATGTATCATTTTTATGGATAAACTGAAATAATTTTGAGAGCCTGTTAAGTCTCAGTTGCCCAGCTGATCTGCTAAATTATTCACACATTATTTATTTTTTCACAGCATTAGTATAAGTCAGAAATACATCATCCCAATTGTACAGATGAGGAAACCATGTGTATTTAAGAAAGGCAGGGCTGAGGTAGGCATTTGAAGCAGTGGTTAAAGCCAATGCTTGTGATGTTTACACCCCTTATTGGAATGTCTGGGTTCAAATCCCAGCTCTACACCTGATTCCAGATTCCTAGCAATGTGCAACCTGGGAGACAGAGATGATGGCCCAAGTGGTTGGGTTATCGGTCCCCACATGAGAGACTCTGACTGAGGTACTGGCTCCTGGCTTCAGCCAGTTCTAGTCCTGGCTTTTGCTGGCATTTGGGAAGTGAACCAACTGATGAGGGATCGCTGTCTGTCTGTGTCTCCCTGCCTTTTAAAATAATAAAAAATAGGTCTCCCAATCTCTATAGACAAAAAGTAAATACCTTCTTTTTTAAAAAAGGCAGGGTGATGTGCTTAAATAATGTACTACAACAATAAAACAATTAGTTTACAACGTCACTATAAAATTCATAGCAGGGTTTGAATAGGAGGACATTTATAAAATTTCCAGAATACTATATATGCTTCAGTCCCTCCCAAATAAATATGCTTGGCAATGTTTTTTTGCCTATAAATGTAAAGAGTTTACCTGTAAATACACACACACATCATATATAGCCACAGACATACTTTCTCAGCCAAGAAAGTATTCTGAACCCTGACAGACTTAGCAGACTTAGTGAATAAACATTTCTCATGTGGGTTTTCTTATGGATGTGCAGAGCAAATGTTATCCTACCGCATAAAAAGCTCAAAATTCTGTATGTATTCAAAACTGGTGATTTGAAAGAGACAAAAGGAAAAACTACAATAATAATGGTGATGACCAGAACTGCACTATAACCTTCGGAAAACTGAGAGTAACTATAAATGTGTATTTTTCATCAGACATACAGTCAAATGAGAAAGAGTTCCCACATCCACTAGGATCACACTACTTGTTTCTTAGGAAACTCATCATTTTTTTTTCCTCTATGACATTCTGTCTCTGTTTCCTGTGTGGGTAGCACCCTAGCCAGGGTGTCTATGGCAGCACCTGCAGAAGCCCAAAGCCTATCCTTTCCTTTGTGATAATGCATTCTCTTTACACTTTACAATGAATTACATGTGTAAATCCCTGCATCCAGTGATAAGACTGCATTCCTCAGAGTCTGCAGAAAACCAGGCTGTACAGCAGGCAATGACATTTTGTTCTCTTCTTCGGGCTGGAAAGCCTCAAACATGCCGTGTGACAGGGACATCTCCACCTGAGCCCTTATCTGAGCCCTCTGAGAACCAGTGCTCTCTGTAAAACTGATGGGACACTTTGGAAAGCAAAAGCTTTCATGATTAGCCACCCTTTAGATTAGTTGACAATACAGCTTGTCCTAAATTTCAATAGGGTATAAATGAGAAATCATTGTCATTCAAAATTACTTCTTGTACCCATCACTGTGCCAGCTGGTGAAAGGCAGCACAGCAGGTGCCTCCTCTCCGCCAGCTTAGGAAACTGAGCAAGAGAGGAGAGCATGGGCTATGTGTGTTTACGTGTCCAATTTGGTGGGACAGACAATAAACACTGCAGAAACGCACAGGGGAGGGACAGCCAGGAAGACCGCGGGGTCTAGAAAGGTTACCAGGGAGGGGGCAGAACTTCAGCTGAGCTCTCAAAAGACAGGGAGGCAGGCTGAGATTTGGAACCAGAATAGGAAGGGACTCCATGAAAATCATGGAAGATGGAATTGAAAGATAAATTTCTTTTGGTACAAAAAAATTTTGAAATTCGTGTACATAAACGGTCTCCCAAAAGTTCATAGAAATGCATATTATGAAAAACCCTATGCATGGATTTCAAAATTTTCTGCACAAAAATCAAAACCACAATGAAGTTTCAGCTCACTCCTGTTAGAATGGCTTTCATACAGAAATCAACAAATGCTGGTGAGAATGTGGGAAAAAGGTACCCTAATCCACTGTTGGTAAACTGGTACAGCCACTGTGGAAGATAATATGGAGATACCTCAGAAATCTGAATATAGATCTATCATATGACTCAAGGAAATGAAATCAGCATATGAAAGAGCTAACTGTACCCCATTTTACTGCCGCTCAATTCACAATAGCTAATATATAGACTCAACCCAAATGCCTGTCAACTGAAGACTGGATAAAGAAATTATGGGATATGTACATCATGGAATACTACACAGCAGTAAAAAAAAAAAATGAAATCCTATCATTTGTAACAAAATGGATGCAACTGGAAAACATCATACTTAGTGAAATAAGCCAGTCCCAAAAGGAGAAATACCATATGTTCTCCCTGATCTGTGGTAACTAATAGCACTTAAAGGTAATATATAGAAGTGATGCTTTGAGATACCACGATTTTGAACAGCCCTTGTCTCAGCTGTTGAGGAATTTTTGTTTCATACTATTTTTTGAACACTTTAGTTAGTATAGTTAATCTTATGTGTTTAAAGTTAATCAAAAATAGATCTTAGTAAAAAATAAGAGTGGAGATAAGTGAGCAAGGAAAAGCAGAGCAGAAGTGGGAAGTGTAGGCCAGTAGGGTGGAGAATCACTATACTCCTAAAGCTATTTTTATGAAATACATGAAGTTTGTATACCTTAAATAAAAGGTTTCTGGGTAAAAAAATAAATTCATATTTAATCCCATTTTTCCAAGAACCTTTAAAGTACCCTTATATCTGAGACTCTGGTAGGGGTCAGGACAGGAAGAGAAAAGACACAGACTCAGTAATGAACAAGTCATGACTGAAACAGTTATGTTGATAGCCAAACTACAGGAGCCTCTCAGGGTGGGAAAGGATACACAATGCACTTTTAATCTTTTTTAAAATATTGATCTGGAATAAGAATAAACTTTGTAAACTTCATTGGGTAAATATTTCTTAGAAATTATACGAAGGACGGGATGGCACTGCGGCTCACTAGGCTAATCCTCCACCTAGCGGCACCAGCACACTGGGTTCTAGTCCCGGTCGGGGCGCCGGATTCTGTCCCTGTTGCCCCTCTTCCAGGCCAGCTCTCTGCTATGGCCAGGGAGTGCAGTGGAGGATGGCCCAAGTGCTTGGGCCCTGCACCCCATGGGAGACCAGGAGAAGCACCTGGCTCCTGCCATTGGATCAGCGCAGTGCGCAGGCCTCAGCGCGCCAGCCGTGGCGGCCATTGGAGGGTGAACCAACAGCAAAAGGAAAACCTTTCTCTCTGTCTCTCTCTCTCTCTCTCTCTCACTATCCACTCTGCCTGTCAAGAAAAAAAAAAAAAGAGAAATTATATGAAGGCCGGCACCACGGCTCACTAGGCTAATCCTCTGCCTGCGGCGCCGGCACACCGGGTTCTAGTCCCGGTTGGGGCACCAAATTCTGTCCTGGTTGCTCCCCTTCCAGTCCAGCTCTCTGCTGTGGCCCGGGAAGGCAGTGGAGGATGGCCCAAGTGCTTGGGCCCTGCACCTGCATGGGAGACCAGGAGGAAGCACCTGGCTCCTGGTTTCAGATCGGCACAGCGCGCCATCTGTAGCAGCCATTTGGAGGGTGAACCAATGGAAGGAAGACCTTTCTCTCTTTCTCTCTCTCTCTCTCTCTCTCACTAACTCTGCCTGTCCAAAAAAAAAAAAAAAAAAAAAAAAAAAAAGAAAGAAAGAAAGAAATTATACAAAAAGCACTAATTTGTTTTAAATTAGTCATGACATCATTAAGAAAATGAATCAAGAAGTCAAAGTCAAAGAAAAAAATATTGTATTTCCATATATATACTTGAAAAATCTTGCATGTAAAACTTTAATGAATTCCTGTAAACCCACAGTAAAAAGATGCATATCTCAATTAATATGGTAGAAGACTTGAATAGACACTAAAAAAAGATACAAATAGACAATAAGCACATGAAAATGTGCTCCATCACAGCAAAATACTGGTCAAAACTACTACGAGATGGTATTTCACATCACAAGAGGGGCTAAAATCCCAAAAGATTGATAATACCAAATTCTGAGAATCTCAAATAAATGGAACTCTTGTAATATTGCTGATATAAGTAAACCAAAAAAAGATAGAATCATTTTGAATAATTGATAATTTCTTAAAATATTACATTTCCGTTTACCCTATGACCCAGCAATTTGATTCCTAATCACCACAAGAAGTAAAATCATGACTATGCAATTGCATGTACAAGAATGTTCATAGCAGCCTTATCATAGTTGCTCAAAATTGAAAACAAGGGTGCCAGCACTGTGGTGCAGGGGGTTAAAGCCCTGGCCTTAAGCACCGGCATCCCATGTGAGCACTGGTTCTAGTCCTGGCTACTCCTCTTCCGATCCGCCTCTCTGCTATTGCCTGGGATAGCAGTGGAAGATGGCTCAAGTCCTTGGGCCCCTACACCCATGTGGGAGACCTGGAAGAAGCTCCTGGCTCCTGGCTTCAGAGCAGCGCAGCTCCGTCTGTTGTGGCCATCTGGGGAGTGAACCAGCGGATGGAAGACCTCTCTCTCTGTAACTCTTTCAAATAAATAAAAATAAATCTTTAAAAAAATTGAAAACAAGCCAAAATATATCTCTGCAAGAGAATAGTTAAACAAATTGTAGGGGCCCGTGCTGTGGTTTAGCAGGTAAAGTCACCGCTTGCAGTGCCGGCATCCCATGTGGGCACCTGTTCGAGTCCCAGCTGCTCCACTTCCAATGCAGTTCTCTGCTATGGTTTGGGAAAGCAGCAGAAGATGGCCCACATCCTTGGGCTGCTGCACCAGCATGGGAGACCCAGAAGAAGCTCCAAGCTCCTGGATTCAGATCAGCTTAGCTCCGGCCATTGTGGCCATCTGGGGAGTGAATCAGAGGATAGAAGATTTTCTCTCTCTCTAGCTCTGCCTTTCAAATAAATAAATAATTCTTTTAAAAAAAGCAAATTGTAGTCAATTAATAAAATGAACATTTCAGTGATGAAAAGGAACTGCCTATTTATATATATATATATAATAACAGCACAAATAAATATTTTTAAAGATCATCTTCAGCGAATGCAGCCAGATTAACCCTCTTAGCTGCCCTCCCCCCACCCACCCCCAATACACACACCAGGTGGACATTTAGGAAGAAACAGACTCAGGGTGATGTTAAATCTCACCTGGGCTTGGGGGAATTGACTGCCTGGCAGCACAAGGGAACTACCTGGTGTGAGGTAAACATTCTCTGTCTTGTTTCTGATTAGAGTTACTACAGTTGTATACAATTTTGAAACCTAATTTAACTGAACATTAATATCTCTTCCATTATGGCATATATATAAACTACAGTTCATTGAGAAGTAAAATTATATAAATATATAAGTAAGAGGTATCAAAATATCCAACCAAAAAGCAAACATCTCCTATTTGAATCCACTTCTGGGAATTTTTTTAATGATCAGAATCCTTCAAAGACATTACTTTATGAAATATGAGATCATCTTCCCATTTACAAACAGAAAATGAATCTGAAGCTTCTATTGTAAAGGTGAACATCATCTACATTTCATCACAGAAAGTAAACCTATGTCAACTTGATGACCCATCAGGAGCAATTTTTATGATATGGTTGGTTTCTTTAATGTCTGTAATCTCCATGAAATTTTCTTCAAAGTAATGCTTTTAAAGAAACTACATATATCATATGTAGGCATGTATAAACACACATACATTGTCAGTGATAAACCACTAAGAACACACAGAGTACAAAAATGAGTCAAATTGAAAGAAAATGTTATGGTTGAAATACATATCTAAATGAGCATTGCTGAATTAGCCATGCATGCTAAATACTACTCTGTTTAGAAAGACATAGCTTCACCGAGTCAGTAAAGCAGTGCGGCCCTTTGCAGACATTTGTGCTAAGACCCCAGAGCAAAATTTCAAAAATGTCATCAACGGATCACAAATATTGTTAAAATATAATGACAGCTTATGCTCCTGCACTTTATGCCCAAATTGGTATTTGAATGTGTCTTTACCTCTCCAAAACATGAGAGTGAGCCCTCAAGGGTGCTATTTCTATTAAAACCCTGTAATCATAAATTTATTGTCCCAGCTGAAGCTTTAAAGAATATTTGGCTTATAGCTGTCAAGTCTATGATGAGTTTGTAATGAACTATCCTTCCTCTCTTTTATTTTTCCAATCTTTTGTGTTTTCTGATGAGATTTCAGACTTGTCAAATGGAGGTCATTACTTTGTTGATTGGCATGGATATTAGGGAAGTTGGCCAGTGTGCAACCCTAGATGACTCAACTCATTGCCAATTGGCAGTTAGTTAACTTCTGCTTGCAAGAAAAGGAGGCCGCCTATTCTCATGTCTAACTTGGTGGTAGTGTATACAGTCAGTATGCTGTGCACATATCTCACAACATGTGATACATATGCTTTTCCTCATTCATAGATGCCCTTCAGTTTACATTGTTGCCATAAGTGTTTCATCATTCAAATGTGTAAATGGGGTATCATGATTCCAAACAACATTAGACTATTCAGATTTGTGTACTGAGCATCACAGATGTGCTGAACCCAGCTACAAAGGCCTGGCTAGAATGTAGCTTCCATGCCTCCAGGGGAGGGACATTTTTAGTAATCTTTGCCAATACTGTTATATTTTGTTTTCTCAACAGAGTTCAAAAACTGTAATTTTATGCAGACAGAAATCATATAAGAATATAACAGTTTTTCAAGTCTTTTCAAATATATGGGCGCTCAGTGTAAACAGGGTCAATGGTCACATGTATATCTTTTTTTGGGACACTAATATTTATTTTACTCTAGCCAACAAGAATGAAAGTGTGAGAAATTGCATGCTCACAGGCATTTTGTGTCTAGAAGATTATTTATTTATAGACTTCACAGTATAAATTGTAACTCTCAAAATTTTCATTTACTAAATGCTGAACTGTTACCAGGAATCTCTTAATTAATAGGAATTTACAAAAACTAAACTGTTCAAAAGTTTTGGGGGAAAATGATACAGTTCCCTACTGAACTACAGAAACATATATGTGATTGCCAAAAAGGACTAGCACTCTGAAGACTGGAGGCAAACAAAATTCTAACAAGTTTAATTATTCACGATGGCACATTTCTGAAGAGTATAATGTCAGAATCAATGATTACAAGCCCACACAAAAAGCATTTTAATAATTCTACAAGGCGTGTTCAAAAGTGAAGTAATTTCAAATTTGAAATCAATAGCATTTATAGACATTGGAAAATGTCAAATGGAAAATGAATGCCAGTATTTGTATTCTTTCAGGATCATTTTTACTTCTTGGATTTTAATTATTCCTTAAAAGATTTTCTAGTACCTGAAAGCAAACCAAACATGAGCCCTTTCATGTCTCAATTAACTCTTTCAATAGATTTACATTTGTGAGGGAGCTGTTTTCTACGTAAGAAAATAACTAGTGTTTGTGAACACTGAGGTTTTTCTAACCTTTTTCCTTTCATGCTTCGTCTGCTGGCTTTTCCCTCTAATGTCCTTACCCTCGTGTTATCTCACAGTAGTTTTGTTTCATTCATTTCCTACTGCTCTTTGTTAGCCTTTTAAATAAAGGAGTGGGCACAAATATTTTCCACCTTGAGAAATTACTTTAGTAAGTTCTTAAATTAAGATATTCATTATAATTACAAATAAAAGTGATTGAGAGAGAGGTATATGAGAAATCCACTACATTTTTGACTGTTCTATAATTCAAAAATCTTCTAAAACAAAGGCTTATTTTTTTAAAAAAAATTTTCTCTTCAATAATTTGGAGTCTTCCTACAAAGATATAAGTTGGTAAATATTAGAAATAGTTTTTCTAAAAAAATAAAACACATAGAGCTGTTAATGTTAATTATCATTTCCTACTAAGAAATTACAGCAAAAATAGTAGTTATCCTTTACTGAATGGTTTAATCTTATTTTATTTAACTCTCACAAAATCCATGAGTTATTACTTTTTCTGCTGAAAATGGTTAAATATCTTCCTCTTGCAATAGTAAATGGAAGATCTCAGATCCCACCTAAATCTCTTGACTTCTAAACTGCTGCCTTTGATCCTTTTCTCCTATAATCCCTTCAAACAATATTTGGATGTGCTTACTAGTTCCGGGCTCTGTATACTGCACTATATGTTTACATTTTATATATGTGTTATATATATATAGGAGTGCTCAAAAATAACACTGCAAACAGGTTTCTACTAATCCTAAAAACAAAAGGAAAAATCCTGACATTTTCTATTAAAAGCTGTCCCAGTTATGAAAGCATTTAACTGTCAACTGTAGTCGTTCCTGACAATTTTTTAGGCTTCTAAAAAAAGATGTATTTAACCAATTGTCCATTAATGGAGCGATGTCCAATCACCAAATTATCTATCAACTAAAAAAGAAACAGAAGAAAATTTAATTTCAGGTTACTCTGGAAACTATGGCAACCAGTCTGTTTGGCAGGCAAAGGGTGTAAAATCCAGATTAGATAGATGGATATATTTACATATTCACTTTTACATTAAACAGAGTGGATGACACATCCTTGCATAAAACCTATTATTTAAACACTTCAAGTGAAAAGTGTTAAAATAAATGGCTCATGACTTATGAAGTGTTAAAATAAACGTTTATTTCAACACTATACATGTCATAAGCCATTTATTTCAACACTTTCTACCTCAGAAGGCTCACCCAGACAAGAAGAAAAGACCTCATTTGCTGAGACTATGTCAAGAGGCCAAGACACAGAAGGTAAAATCCAAGTGTCAATGTTACAATTTTGGTTTGGGGAGGCTTGGGTCAGAAGGTGGGATAGACGGTTCAATGCTTAAAACCCGTTGGAAGCTCTGCCGCCCTGGTAAACTGCCCATCATCACCACTTACACTGGCTACATTTAGACATCACATTTATCTTAACTGATTCTGAGATTTCACGGCATACCTGGGCATCATGTTATGAATGAAATGCCCTGTTTGAGGTATTTCTGAACAGGAAATATACATTGTATTTCATGTCTCCACTTAATACAGGAGTCTGATAGAATCCAAAATCTTCAGAGAACAAAGCCTCCAGGGATAACGGCAGAGTTTCAGAAACATAGGGTAGAGCCACACTAACTTAGGCTGCTGTGGGATATGAAAAGAACAAAGGAAGAACCACATTTCCAGGGGTCTGACTGCTGGAAATTTTTGGCAAAGAAGTGAAAAGAAACAACAAAGACTCCATGGAACAAGAGGAGAGCACACAGAGACACCACTGCAGCCAGCCTCAAGGTGGGGTAACTGCTGGCTGTGACCCACCATCTTACCACCTCAAGGTAGGAAGAAATTGCCACATGGCTGGCCACTCACAATTTCAGCTGAGAGGGAATTCCACATCACCCACTGATTTTTACTTCAGCCTCTAGAACTGACTGGGGTCTGAGCAACTGCCTGGCTCGGAGCAGGGAGCTGCATTGCCCTCCTCTCCTCCCCAGTCCTCACAGAGCGCCATATTCAGCAGTGAAGTTGCACAGCGTGCCTCTCTTCACCTACCAACATCATAGTCAGTCATGGCAATGTGCGTGGCAAAGCATGGATCCCCTGAATCCTGCAACTGTGGGAGGTTTTGAGCATTAGCCCCAGAGCTATGCTCATAGACTCTATGTGAGCAAGGGGGGTTCTCCTTAGCTTTTGAGTGCTAACAGCAGAAGCAGCCCATAGAAAAATCCACTCCCACCCTGAGAGATCTTGGTAATGACCCCACTATATCTGCAACACCAGGACTGTAACAATCTGCTCTAAATCTTTAGGTGGACATAGGGAAGTAGCTACCTGCATTCCAACTCTCTGGACTCATACACACCAGAGTAAAATCTCCTGTATACCTTGCAGTCACTCTGTAGAACTAGAATAGCGATCAGTTCACATGCCTTAGTCCTCTAGGACTAGGGCTGTTGGTATAATAAGTCACAGCACCAGCTGGTCTCTCCTAGTAGGTCCTGAGCAAGGGTCCATCTATATCACACAGTCCTACAGCCATAACAATTGGTGCCAGAAGCCCCAGCTCAATCTTGCCAGTAGGACAAGGGGACAAACACTCTTGTCTCAGCACCAAGAACGAGGCCATGGCTATTCACCAGAGAGACTGACACCAAACTCTCTGTGAGCCAAAGATACACACCCAAGGAAACCCTTATTCATCTCAAAGGCACACTTCTATCCCTATGAAATGCAGCAGCCTAGACCACTATGTCACACATAGACAGAGTTGGTATTGCCAAAGACAAAAGAAATCACTCAGAGACTACATTCCTGGGCTTACTTAGAACCAAAACAAAAGCAACAAGCCAAATGATACCCTATATTCCAGCTAAAACACAAACTCTTCCAATAAAACCTAATCCATAAAGAAGGAAAGAGTATACCAGATGGGCAGACATCAGTGTAGGGACATAGGAGAAATGAAGAAGCAAGGTAGCATGATGTCTCCAAAAGAACACATTTCTCCTTCAGAACTAGATTTTGAACTGAAGGAAATTTATGACATGACAGATATAGAATTCAAAATAATGATTTTAAGAGAACTTAATGAGGTATAAGACAATACAGATAGATTAAAGAAATAAGGAAATCAATGAGTGACATGAATGAAATTATTACTAAGGTGATAGAACTCATTAAGGAAAACCAAATAGAAATTTTGGAGATGAAATCTTCAATCAGTGAAATAAAAAATATGATTGAGAGCTTTAACAGCAGAATAGATCATAGAAGAAAGAATTTCTGGGCTCAAGGACAAAAATTTTTAAATAACCCACTCAGGCAGGGCTGGTGCTGTGGCATAGTAGGTTAAATCTCTGCCTGAAGTACTGGCATCCCATATGGGCACTGGTTGAGTCCCGGCTGCTCCTCTTCCTATCCAGTTCTCTGCTATGGCCTGGAAAAGCAGTATAGGATGGCCCAAGTACTGGGGTCCCTGCACCCATGTGGGGAACCCAGAAGAAGATTCTGCCTTTGGATTAGCCCAGTTCCAGCTGTTGTGGCCATTCAAGAAGTGAACCAGCAGATGGAAGACCTTTCTGTCTGTCTCTGTCTGTAACAAAGAGTATTTGAGGTATCTCAAATAAATAAATAAAATCTTTAAAAAATCCAATCAGGCAAAAATAAAGAGAAAAGCATTAAAAAGAATGAAGCAAGTCTACATGAAATATAGAATGCCATTAAACAAACAAATATTCATATTATAGGTATTCCTGAAGGAGAAGAAAAGGAAAAAGGCATTGATAACCTGCTAAATTAAATAATAATTGAAAACTTCCCAAGTCTTGAAAGAGACAGGGACATCCAGATACAATAAGCACAAAGATGGGCCCGGCCTGTGGCATGCTAGGTTGAGCGACTGCCTGTGATGCTGGTGTCCCATGTGGGCTCCAGTTCGATTTCCAGCGGCCCCACTTCTAATCCACCTTCCTGGTAATGTGCCTGGGAAAAAGCAGCAGAAAATAACCCAAGTGCTTGGGTGCGTGTACCCACGCGAGAGACCTGGATGGAGCTCCAGGCTCCTGTGTTCAGCCTGATCCAGTCCTGGCTGTTGCGGCCATTTGGGGAGTGAACCAGCACATAGAAGGTCTCTATATATTTCTCTGTATTTTCTTCTTTCTCTGTAATTCTGCTTTTCAAGTATAAAAAACAATAAATCTTAAAAAAGGAAGCACAAAGAACCTGAAGTACACTCAACCAAAAAAGGACCCAAGCACTTGGGCCATCCTCCACTGCACTCCTGGGCTACAGCAGAGAGCTGGCCTGGAAGAGGAGCAACCAGGAATAGAACCTGGAACCCATATGGGATGCCAGTGCTGCAGGCGGAGGATTAACCAAGTGAGCCATGGTGCCAGCTCCCAAAAATGTCTTGTACAAGGCATATTGTCTTCAAATTGTCAAAAGTTAAAGACAAGGAGAGAATCCTAAAAGCAGTAAGAGAAAAACATGATAGTACATATAAAGGAAAACCAATTAGATTAACATCAGACTTCTCAGAGGTAACCTACAGGACAGAAGAGAGTGGGATTCAAGGTCTTAAAAAAACTGAAGCAAGAGCTCTGGCCATTGTGGCTATCTGGGGAGTGAATCATCCAAAGGAAGACAATTCTCTGCCTCTCCTCTCTCTGTAACTCTGCCTTTCAAATAAATAAAAAATAAATCTTTAAAAAATTGAGGAATGTTCCTCTCTATACCTAATTTGTGGAGGGTTTTTATCATAAAGGGGTGCTGTATCTTATTAAATACTATCTCTGCATCTGTTGAGATGACCAAATGGTTTTTGTCCTTCATTCTGTTGATGTTATTTATGACATCTATTGATTTGTAAATGTTAAACCACCCATGCATTTCTGAGATAAATACCACAGGATCGTGATGTATATTCTTTTTATGTGGTTTTAGATACAATTTGCTAGTATTTTATTGAAAATCTTCACATCTATGTTCATTAAGGATATAGGTCTATGGTTTTCATGGCATGTTGTGTCTTTGGTTTTTGTATCAAAGTAATACTGGCCTCAAAAAAATTTTGGCAGAGTTCCATATTGTTCACTATTTTGGAATAGCTTGAAGAGTACTGGAATTAACTCCTCTTTGAATGTTTTGGAGAATTCAGTAGTAAAGCCAAGAGGCAAGAGGTGCTTTGGAGTCAGCCTTGTGGGTGCAGAAGCACTTGGACCATCTTCCACTGATGTTGCAGGTATTTAGCAGGAAGCTGGATCAGAAGTAGAGGAGCTGAGTCTCAAACCAATGCCCAATATGGGATGCTGGTGTTGCAGGTGGAGGTTTAACCTGCTATGTCACAACACTAGCCCCAATTCCTCAAAATTATAAAAGCTACACATGACAAACCAACAGCCAATATCATACTTTTACCACTCTTATTCAATATAATACTGGAGGAGAAAGAAAGGGACTCAATTTGGAAAAGAAAAAAATCAAATTATCCATGTTTGCAGATGACGTGATGTTGTACATGGAAAAAAACTACTTATTCCTTCAAAAAGCTGTTAGAAAAGATACACCAATTCAGAAAAGTTGTAGATTATAAAATAAACATAAGAAAATAGTTGCTGTATGCTAATAATGAACTTACAGAAAGAGAAATTGAGAATGAAACCCCATTCACAATAGCTACCCTCACAAAAAAAAAATTTAGGAATAAATTTAACCAAAGAAGTGAAAGATCTCTATAATGAAAATTATCAAACATTGATGAAAGAAATCGGAAAGGACACAAAAAACTGGAAAGATATTCCTTGCTCATGGATCAAAAGAATCAGTATCATTAAATGTCTATACATCCTAAAGCAATATTCAGATTCAATGCAATCTTTATCAAATTATCAATGACATTCTTTATACAATTATAAAAAGCAGTATTAAAATTCACAGGGAACCACAAAAGACCCAGAACAGCCTATGCTATCCTGAACAAGAAATCAAGCTGGGGGAACCATAATACCTGACTTCAAGCATAATAAAAGCAACAGTATTTAAAACAGCATGGTGCTGGCATAAAAACTGATACATTGATCAAAGGAACAGAACAGAGAACCCAGAAATTAATCCACATACATACAGCCAATTGATTTTTGAGAAAGTGCTCAGACCACACAGTGGAATAAGGATAACCTCTTCAACAAATGGTGCTGGTAAAACTGGATGTATATATGTAGAAGAATGAAATTAGGTCCATATCTCTCATCATGTAGAAAAGTAAACTCAAAGTGGATGAAAGACATAAATTTAAGATCTGTTTCTATGAAGTTGCTAGAAGGAAACATATGGGAAACACTCCAAGACATTGGTATAGGATGACTTCTTGAATAACACCCCCAAAACACAGGCAAAAAAGCAAACTGAACAAACGGGACTATCTCAAACTCAGAAACTTTTGCATAGTAAAGGAAATGATCAAAAGAGTGACAAGACATCCAACAGAATGGGAAAAATATTTGCAAAACACCTATCCAACATAGGATTAATATCCTGAATATATCAGCAACTTAAAAAAATAACCCAACAACAATGACAAAAAATCCAATCTATTTGAGAAATGGGCAAAAGACTTCAATAGACAGCTCTTAAAAGAAACAGAAATGGCTAACAATTAAATGAAAAAATGCTCAATATCACTAGGCATCAAAGAAATACAAATCTAACCCAAAATCTGATATTACCTCACCCCTGTCAAAATGGCTAAAATCCAAAACACAGAGAGTAACAAATTCTGGCAAATATATAGACAAAGGGGAACATAACACAATGTTGGTAGGAATCTAATTTAGTCCAGCCACTATGGAAAACATTGTGGATATTTCTTTAAAAACTAGAATTAGAGATGCTATATGATCCAGCAATCCCTTGAGAAAGACCTGCACCACCATGTTTACAGCAGCAATGTTTATCATAGCCAAATTTGGAACCTACAAAAGTGCTCATCATCAGATGAATAGATATAGAAAATGTATATATGCCACATTTTATTATTGTTATTATTCAGCTACATTATTATTCAGAAAAAAGAATGAAATTCTACCATTACAGCAAAATGGACACAACTGGAGGTCATCATATGGAATGAAATAATCCAGATTCAAAAAGATAAATGTCACATGTTCTCCTTCATATGTGGGAGCTAAAATTTAAAAAACAAACAAAAAATAAAAAAGTCTATGTGTATCAATATTGCTGCAAATATAGTTTTGTAATATTTGTTTTATATCTTTGTGAAACCAATCATTGAAAATATATTACTATATTTTAATGAGCTACTATTACTTTAAAATTTATTGTATATGGGTAAAATTGTCATTTCTCCATTCAATTATTGTTTAAAGCCATTGTCTGTATTCTCACTAAACTAGGGTTTTTTTGCTGCTTACTTGTTAAATTTCTTATTCAGTTAAATATTAAGCTTTTCTATTGTAATATAAATTTAAAATATGTTATCTGAAAAATTAAAAACTAAAAAACAAAACAAAGTAAGTAAGGGAGAAGGAAGTAGGGTAGGAAGAAGGGGGAGGGAGGGAGAGAAGAGAACATCACTATGTTCTTAGAATTATATCTGCAACTCACACTGAACCTGTTAAAACTAATAACAAATTAAAATTTAAAAGGTTTTAAAAGGGAAAACGAAAGTGTAGTAAAATTATGAACTGTATTGAATAAAAAAAGTAGCATAGAATTTTTAAACAATATTTGGTTGGAGAATATGGAAAGACTTATACACTCATATATATATCAGATTTCTATATTTAACATCTTGCTATTGGAATATAAGCTATTTCAAATAACATAATTATGATATTTACTTATTCATACAAAGTGCATGAATCCTATATTCTTAAATTTTATTTAAGTTATACAAGTTTAATGCATTTTACATATACAGATTTAGAACACAGTGACACTTTCCCCCAACCCTCCCTGCTGCCCATGCTCCAACCCTTCCTCCTCCTCCCTCTCATATTCTCACTCTTAATTTTTACAAAGATCAATTTTCAGTTTACTTATGATCATATAATTAACCCTACAGTAACTGAAGGAGTTCAACAAATAGCATTAAAAAAACAACAACAACAAATAACAAAACACATTCCTCAATGGAAAAGACAAGAGCTGTAAACAATCATTGGATCTCAAAATGGTGAATCCTATATTTTTATAAATAAGACCTGAGATTAAAGGTTTATCATTGAGAGTGTATTTGTTAAATATTTATTTTTATTATTTGAAAGGCAGAGATACAGAGAGGCAGAGGCAGAGAGAGAGGTCTTCCATCTTCTGGTTCACTCCCTCAATGGCCACAATGGCCGGACCTGGACTGATCCAAAGCCAGGAGCCTGGAGCATCTTTTGGGTCTCCCATGTGAGTGCAGGGGCCCAGGTACTTGGGCCATCCTCAGCTGCTTTTCAAGGCACATGAGCAGAGAGCTGGATGGGAAACGGAGCAGCCAGGACTCGAACCGGCGCCCACATGGGATGCCAGCACTGCAGGTGGCAGTTTTACCTGTTCTGCTACAGCACAGTCCCAGAGAATATATTTTGATATTTACTATGGAACCAGTATTTTCACAGATTTTCCTGAATTTAGGAAAAGTTCCATATTTTCAATTGGAGAAAATATTAATTTAAAATTTTTATAGAAATTTAAACTATACATTTAAATTATCCAAATTTTTATCACTCATCTCATTCAGTAGGTCAGCAGACATTTATTGAATTCCAGCTATGGAGCAGCTATTACATTTGGAGGTGCAAACATAACATAAATTAAGCATCATCTTTGCCTTTAAGAAATGTATGGTCTAGCCAAAGATTTTAAAAACTGATGTGCTAATGGAACCATTGAAATCTGAGGAAATGACCATGACAATTCAGAGAAAGGTACATCTTGTTTGGTTCATCTTTACTTGATGCTGAAATATGAGCTGAATCTTTGAGGTTAAATAGCATTTTAGAAGGTAGAGAAAGGTGGAGTAAGGCATCAGAGAAAGAGTTCTGCATGAGCTAAAGGGTAAGATGTGGGATAACTGGAATGAGAACTGTGTAACAGTGTTAAGGGTAAAGGGTAGATAGAGAGGGAAAGGAAGGAGACAAAGCTGGGTGCAGGGTGTGAAGGTGTCTCTAGGACATGTCACAGCCGTGCACACACATCTCATTTCAACTGAGGCTGCTACTGTCAGTTCCACATCAGCTCTTGTTGATTCCAAGAAAGCAAACTCCTACCTCATGCTTTGCTAAGTTCTTTATACTTTCTGTCCGAGGGCCTCTGCTGACACAGCAAGCATTACAGCCACAGAAATGCAGGGGTGTTAATCTTCCCAGGGACAGCACTCAAACAGTGGTTGATGGGCCAGTGGATAAATGCTCCAGCCAGCCAGCCTTCAAATGTACAATGCTACAAGGCCTCTGAACATTTCTCCAGAGTTCACAATTATGATCTAAAAATAACATACTTTTAAGTTGGCTTATGTTCCTTCTTTGTCTCAGATTCTCTTTTCCCTGGTGCCTATTTCCTGAGATCAGCTCACCAATAAAATACTCACATTCAAGTCCTATCTCAGGCTTGACTTTGACCAGAAATCAAACTAAGGAAGCGATAAATACATTGAGGCCTGCTTGTGAAGGGTCCTGTATTCCACACCCAGGATTTTCGACTTTCTTACAGGAGTGAGAGGGCCTCTGACAGTTATGAGCAGAGAACTTACCAGATAAGATAGCATTTTGCATGCTATCAATGGTGGTATTGCATAAAGATCCGGTAAAGATCAAAGTGAAAGTACAGAGATTAATTGAAGGTCTTTTAAGAACTAAGTTTAAGCACAAAGGCTCAAGCTAAGTCAAGACTGTAGGTATAGGGGTTGGCACTGTGGCACAGCAGGTAAAGCCGCTGCCTGCAGCGCCAGCATCCCACATAGGCGCTGGTTTGAGTTCCAGCTGCTCCACTGCCAATCCAGCTCTCTGCTACGACCTCAGAAAGGAGTAGAAGATGGCACAAGTCCTTGGGCTCCTGTACCCGCATGGGAGAACTGGAAGAAGCTCCTGGCTCCTGGCTTTGGATCATCTCAGCTCCAGCCATTGTGGCCGTTTGGAGAGTGAACCAGTAGATGGAAGACCTCTCTCTCTCTCTCTCTCTCTCTCTCTCTCTCTCTCTGCCTCCTTCTCTCTCTGTGTGTAACTCTGACTTTCAAATAAATAAATAAATCTTAAAAAAAAAAAAAGACTGTAGATACAGAAAAAGAGGCAAAAGACTTCATTCACAGTTTGATGGACTATGTAGGACCTTACAATTAATATGTGTAGTGTAAGGTAATAGAAGGCATGAAGAGGACTCAGAGGCTACTGCCATTAATTATGATCATTTACACACTTGGTAGAAAACAACGAATTTGGATTTGGGCACATATTTGAGGTGATGACAGTAGAAAACAGCTGAGCTACTTATAAGCACAGAATATGGCCTATTATATTTTTGTTTGCTCTACACAGTGTTTCCTGTGCTGCATAACTGGAATTCTGCAAATGTATATTTTATAAATAGTAGCCTAAAGCTGAAAGAGGTTGTGACAGTGTTGACTACTGGAAACATTTCTAAAATGCTGTCCAATGAATGACCATATAAGGACTTTTAGATCATAAAACACTGGTATAAATTCTACGTTCTCTTACTAGCAACCATGAGCTGGGTTTCAATCACTTTATGAATAAAGCTAGCAAACACCCATCTCTTAAGGTTGTTTTTAAGAACTGGATGGAATTCTGAAAAGGTTTGAAACAGTAAACATGGTACACAAATATTAGCTGCCACATCATTTTAAACATTCCATCATTTTGGAAATTGATGCATATATACCTACACGGATCTGAAGTTTCTGATTAGAATGATGGTGATGATGAAAGCTAACATTACCAGCCTATGTGCTAATAAGGCATTAAAATATTTCTATTTATGTTTCTTTTCAAAATAAATTTTATTGTATTTTTTAAGGTGTACTGATAAGTACTTTTATGTTTACTATCTCTAAATGATGATAGATAACATTAGAGTGATAAAAAGGCCAGTGATGCACTCAGTCAAGGACAGGCAGTGGCTTGAGATCAGAAGATGAGACCAGGTACCACACTGAAGACAAGAACTTCAAAGAATTGTGACTAAAGGCTCACAGCAACAATTTGGGAAAAGTGGTGAAATAAGAATTATGAGCCAGCGCCGCGGCTCACTAGGCTAAACCTCCGCCTTGCGGCGCCGGCACACCAGGTTCTAGTCCCGGTCGGGGCACCAGATTCTTTCCCGGTTGCCCCTCTTCCAGTCCAGCTCTCTGCTGTGGCCCGGGAGTGCAGTGGAGAATGGCCCTGCACCCCACGGGAGACCAGGAGAAGTACCTGGCTCCTGCCTTTGGATCAGCGTGGTACGCTGGCCACAGCGCGCAGGCCGCGGCGGCCATTGGAGGGTGAACCAACAGCAAAGGAAGACCTTTCTCTCTCTCTCTCTCTCTCTCTCCCCCCCTCACTGTCCACTCTGCCTGTCAAAAAAAAAAAAAAAAAAAAAAAAGAATTATATGAACATCATTATTTCCTATTCACATTAAAATTCAACAAGAGTTTTAGTTTTCATTTTCTTTTCCCATCTGTCCTGTACTCCATTTCCATGCAACTCAGGCGGGTCAGACTGAAATTGGAAGATTATATGGACAATGGTTGAACAGATAGCTAGGTATATACAAATTTCTTTACTTATGTGTGTGTGTGCATGTGTGTATAGATGCACATACAAACACAGTTGCCTTTCAGCGCTATCTTTCTTGGCAGATAAAACACTATAATCATTTCATATTTGAGTGGCATGTAATGCAATGAAAGGTCTTCATCGAAAAAAAAAATTACGCTTTCACCCTTTTACTTTCTTTAGTAGTGATTAGTTCCAGAAATATAAGGTATCATCACTTCTCAAAAAATGCTGTAGGTTGTAAGATTGCTCCTCTGAATTTGGCAACATGTAATAAATGTGTTTTATTCCTAAACATCAATCAGTTTCAAGAATGGCAGTTGCTTGTGGAATGGTAATAATAGAAATAGCTAATAAGTACTATAGGCTTAAACTGGATGACAGATGTGAAGAGTTCCTGTTACGAAAGAATACTCACTTATATAATTATGGCTTTATAACTAGTTACTTCAGTTTCTAAATATTTAATTTTTAAAATATCTGTGCATTTTTAGTAATGAAGCTTATATGACAGTATACTGACATTAGAAATAAGATATAGAAATATATCCAAGACTCAATGAAAGTATTCTGGATAGATATTATGGTTACAGGTCAACTATTTTAAAAAATACTCCATTTAAATAATTACTAAGTATAATTTAGGTAACATTTAAGAATATTTTAATTTAGTACAGAAGTATGGAATGAAGGTAAGAATGTTTGTGATGTCTTCCAATTATCTGAAATTAGAATATTTAAGTAATCTGTAGAATCGCTATTAGGCACACCTTACTGAATGTGCAGTTTGATTTAAAAAAAAAAAGATGTTCATTTTCCATAGAAAAACTTCCTTCTGTCTAGAATGCCTAGAAAAATTAGGTTCCTACCCAAAATGGAGTTGTATTGAGAAAGGGTTGGTAGACTGAAAATAGATATATATGGTAACAAATAGAAGTGTCGAAGAAACATGGTGGCTAGTTCAAAAGGAGTTCAGAGATTAGGTGAGTTCCAGGAGAATTTAGAGAAGATGATCATCAAAGTTTAGAATCCTTTCAATGAACCAGAGGCATCTCAAAGTCTAGAAATATTTTAGAAAAAGGCATGGAATATGGATGCCGGTTAGAGACCTGGCTGCTCCACTTCCAATCCAGCTCTCAGCTTTGGCCTGGGAAAGCAGTAAAAGATGGCCCAAGTCCTTGGGTCCCTGTACCCACATGGGAGACTGGGAAGAAGCTCCTGGCTCCTGGCTCTGGATCCGCCCAGCTTTGGCCAATGTGGCCAACTGGGGAGTGGGCCAGTGGATGGAAGACCTCTCTCTTTCTCTCTACTTCTCCTCTCTCTGTGTAACTCTGACTTTCAAATAAATAAATCTTTTTTTTTTTTTAAAGGCATGGAAGTGAGAACAGCAGATTAACTGCCTAGTTTACTTTGGTGTAGAAGTTTGCTAGGTTGTAGAGATTTAAGTCCAGAATATCCAAAAAGTTGGACAAATAAGCTGTTGGCAAAATACCTGGGCTTCTCTTCCTGTACAGCCTTCTGAAGCAGATTCTGAAAGGGATTTTAATATAAAGGTGAAAAGAGAAAGTGAAGAGGAACTAGTATGTGTCTCTAGGCACTGGGCTTTGTGATGGGCACTTTTGACTTCAGAGTAGTTGTTTCTACACCAATATTCATTATGCATATAACTATTTGAAACCACATCTATTCAGGATTATTCTAGAAATCCAATTGTACAAACATAGGAAAATTAGGCACTAGCTGGCAGTTCCTAGTGGGGAGGAACTTATGACGATCATCTATGAGAAAGAGAAGATGCATATAAAGAGTGAGGCAATTCGGGTCTCCTTCATAACATGCCCAGAAGAAAACAGAGGAGGCAAATTGTGCCAAATGGCTGTTTTATTTAAAAAATATAGATTAAGAGGGCAGTTCAAAAATTACTTCTGAAGATAGCAAGGCTATGAATTTACTTGAGAAGATAAAACAATGTTCTCAGAATTGAGAACTAGGGCTGCCCAGGCATTTGGTGTACCTCATCTAACTTATCCCTCTAAGAAGTCTGACTTTTGGTGCTATCTTCAACTCACAGTGAAACAGAGGATATCAGCTTGTAAGTGTCTCTCTGACATTTAAATGCAGTGAGTTTTTTGTATCATTCATGTGATCTCTACTCAGTAATTCCTGAAACATTGAAATCTTTGTAGTTTCTGTAGAATATCACATTTTTTTCACAATTCTGTGTCATTTCTCTTATTCTCACCGCCTGAATCTTGTCCTCACCCATTAAGGCCAATACCACATATTGTTTCCTTTAGAGAACATCCTTGATTACCATGTTCCCTCTTTTTTGTCCCCTTGAGCACAGGGAGGAGCGCCACCTTCGTCTTTAAGAGTGTGATCTCTGTAAGAACTGCCTGATTAGCACTCTGACTGAAAGATATCCACTGAAGAAATTTGAGTAAACTTTAGGAAACCCTGGGCATGGCCAGAACAATGACAAAGGGTCATATTTCCATTAAAACTTGAAGACAAAGTATTTTCATTGAAAGATTGTGATTCGAGGTTTTAATGTTGTGATGAAAAATACTCTATTTCTTTTGGGATTTACATTTTGTCTTAACTTTTGATTGAAACATCTAAAGAATTAGCAATTAGGAATACACTTTTACTGGAAGATATATAAAGCACAATATTGATATGGGCAGGCAGACAGGATTAAACTGATCAGGCTCATGAGCTACAAGACAACACCTCCCGCCCCCACCATGTGATCTCATGCCCTGTACATGATCCCACCAGTATCCACTCACCTGCCAGTTAGACTATGTAACCACTTCCCTTTTGGAAGTACAAGTAGAAAAGAGGCTGGGGAACATGCTGGGCTCAACGCTGCTCTCTGTGCACCTCTTGGGTGTGCGGCCATTTGGCCATTTCTCTCCCATTTTGCCTGCCTACCACACTATTTGCCTGCTCGATTTTCTCTATGGCTCTGGCCTGAAAACTCCTGCACGTGGCCCCTGGTCTGGTACAAACTCCAGGTTCAGCTTTCTGAATTCCCTCTCTCTTAAATAAAGCTCTCCTGTTCCTGTGTATTTGTCTCACTTCCCCAAATAAATTCTGAACTTTTACCATGTTGCTTGTCTTGTATATGTCTAAGTTAGAATGCCTCTCTAAGCTTGAGACAATGACCCAAAATATCAAATTTAAAATATGCTCCCCAATATCAATATCACCCTCCTTATTTCTCTTTCTCTTTTAGGAAGTGGAAATTACAAGACACTTCTTATAGAGAAGATAATATCAGATTTAGGTGTACAGACAGTTTCATTCTGGATCCATGCTGGGAGAGAAAACAATGAATGTTACACTTCATTTATAATTTCCACTGTGAACATGATAAGGTCTAGTATATTCTCAAATCAAATTAATCCACAGTTGTAGCATTTAAGATACAGTGAAAATCCCTAATTCAAGTGTACAGTATCACCTATAAAGCCAAAATAAATGGGGTAAGATAAGAGTTCTCAGTCTTAGGTTATAGTGTCAATGCAAGACTGGAGCTGTGTTAATTCAACAAGCTTGATCTTGATTGCCAAAGCATGCTTGTCAATATTTAGCTCCCAGGGGGCATGTCGGGGCCTTTACAGAAACTAGCTTAAATAGAAAATACTATAGCAGGATTTGTGATCTTTTTCCTAATACTCAGATTAAACTGCTGATTTTTTTTCTTTTAGCTTTTTAAACCATGAACGTGTTTTCCATACTCCTACGGTAACAAGAGAAGAAATTGCATAGGAGAATTGTAAATGCTGTTATTAGGCTTTCTCGAAACCAAGATAAAATTCTGTCACATGAAATCACTATAAGGCTTTTATCTGAGGTTTGAAATACCATTTCCCCACCATGATTACAATATAGAAAACGCTTGGAAAAAAAGATTAATCTGTATTCGAAAACAAATGTAATACAGATGAGATGATAGGTAATAACTCCCACAAACTTAAAAACAAATAGTTTGCATTTGTAGTAACTCTACACTTTTAATCTTCTTCTAAATAGTGCTGTGAGGAATCTAAGTTCTGTAGTCATTATTCATTATTGTTTAAAGTGTTAAACCATTAAAGTGATTACATTTAAGAAAATATAGTGGGGACAATTCTTAAAATGATGAAAAACCAACACTTTCTACTGATTAAGAATAAAACATGACATAAAAATAATAATTTTACTTAAATTAATAAATTTATATTTCCTATCTAAATTTGCTGGCTTAATAGATATGGATTAGAAATCTACACTTTCCTATTTTTATTGACTCCAGCTAAACGTTCCATTAAGTGGTATATAATAAATATTATGACCAAAAAATGTTAGGCACATCTCTGATATGAAAAAAAATTAACTTCTTCAATTGATTAACAAATTTGCATATATGTAAAGTGAAATGATCTTGATATTTTCTACCTGAATTAATGGCGAAAACCTGAAATTAGATCAATAATGCAGGGATAAGAATTAGGTGAAAATAAGCAGAAGCGCCAGATCATGACGTGGTTACTTCTGCCTAGCTACAGACGGTGCAATGGGCAAATCTGATGTTTAAGGCTCTGCTGGCAAATTTCTCTTCCATTTATAAAGTTCTGAATTGAAAACTCCATTGATTTGTTAAAACAATACTAGTCTCGATTCATCATATTTATTTTATTAAGCTTAGGCAAGCATAATAAGATGCATCCTTAAGTTCTATTTAAACTTAGTGGTAAATTTCCCTCACTTAAGCTTCTGCAATGTCAGTTGGCTTTTACAACCATTATCATATTTTATAAATGAGAAAATGAGCTCAGATGGATCAAATGAGCACAATCCAACACCACAGAGCTAATTTCTATTTAAACCTTGAGTTCTTGAACCTTGGTCTACTTACTACACCTTTGGCATTGTATCAACACATCAGAGATTTATTAGTGAAGGCCAAATTTAAGCACTGTGAATTCTGGACTAAAGATGTTTTTATTTTCAGAACATGTGTCAAAGATTTAGCTATGAAAAAGATAAAATTTTATAGTTTTCAGTTATATTTTGCCTTTTCTTAGAAAACTCCTTCACTTTTCCCAAAACAATAATGGCAAGATTTTCACTGTCCCTTTTATGTTTGGATACTACCTTCATTAAAATGGGATTCCTGGCTCACCAGCATCTGCTGTTTTTTCGTAGGTCCTCTGCATGACCTTTCCCCTCTCCCTGGTGTTCTAAGTCTCCCACATTATTGCATAATTGTCACTTTTCATCTTATAACTCTCAGCTCAAATGTCATTTCTCAGAGATACTTTCTACAGAGTTCAATGTAGAGCAGTACCTGGCACAGTTAATAGATAAATAAATCAGAATCCCTTCAATACGATATGTAATATATTCTACAAAATTGTTTTAAGAATGACTTTTGCTTTTATCAGACCCTCTGCTAGGGATCTGAATGTGGTCAAGCTTGCCATTACGATGTAAATACAATCTAATCACCTTTTAACTGTGGTGTACTATATGGTTTTTACATTGATGGTGATTATGAAATAATTACAATCTGAATTTTTCATTAAAATTTTAAACATATCTTTTCCTTAATCTGTCCACTTCTCCTACTAAATATTTGATTTCAGACATGTTACCTATCTACTTGTAAGTCAGAACATATTGGTCTTTTCAACTTAAATGATAGTGTTTTGGAAAAAAAATACTAGAGCCAGCATTGTGGCACAGAGGGTTAAAGCACTGGTCTGTGGTGCCAGAGTCCCTTATGGGTGCCAGTTCAAATGCCAGCTGCTCCACTTCTGAACCAGTTCTCTGCTATGGCATGGGAAAGCAGTGGAAGATGGACCAAGTACTTGGGCCTCTGTACCCACATGGAAGATCTGAAAGAAGCTCCTGGCTCCTGGCTTTGGACTGGCCCAGCTCCGGCCATTGCGGCCATTTGGGGAGTGAACCAGAGAATGGAAGGCCTCTCTGTGTCTGCCTCTCTGTAACTCTTTCAAATAAATAAATAAGTCTTTCAAAAAACCAAATTCTTTATTGTAGTCTAAATCTGATTTTTCCACTTAGACTTTTATAAGTTAAATGTTCCATATCAGCTCTATTCTACAACAATTTTGTTGAACAAGTAAAATATTGGGCTTTAGATAAAAGTTATGTTGTCACATGAACTTAGACAAATAGTATTATAGAATAAAGCTACTGCCAATTACAAATTCTTTTAGATTAAAAAAACTGAGATATCCATAAATGAACTTAATGGAAGTTTTACAAGAATTAGATCATAGTATTCTTAACCAAATATGACTTTTAGATAAATCCTATGGTATAAAATCTTTGATTTCTCCCTCTTATGCAGCAACATCCACTTGGCTTGGCATGTCAAGGGAAGCTAGTAAAGGAGAGGGAAAAACAGCACAGCAGTGCACAGAATGTTCTGCTGTTAGAAGATAGCTCTGCACCACGGAGAGAATGCACAGGAAGCGTCGAGAGAATCTAGGAATTCTCACTAACACCGGTGAAACCAAACACTGCTGATGCCTGCAGTTCAGGGTCCTGGATCTTTGGTTCTCCCCTGCAATTCAGTCCAATACTTCATTATACTTATCAAGTAACCTCTGGTGGACATGCAATTTCCTCATATTTTATGTGACTATTTCACATGAATGCTACATCACCTAGTTCTTCTCCCCCTATAGTAGATAAGCAAAAAACAAGATATTTATTTAGGTCAGAGTAATTTTTCTGGCCTGGGGCAGAAAGTTCCCAAAGAGCTCAGCATCTTAGTCCAAATGCTGACTTCAAAAGAAGTGTGAAGTTGGGTATATAATATTTTTTTTTTCTTTGAGCTGGGACAGTCTTCAAGGAAGCCTGAAGTTGTAGTTTGAAAAGGACTACTATTCCATATCATTCTTCAAATTTGGTGAAGACAAGGAGGCTTAAGGTATGATTTAATGTCTGGCAGTTTTGAGGAGGTATAGAATGAGAATTCAGCTTCACCAGGGCCCAGGGCCAGTCCAAAGATAGGTGGCTTATTCTTTTTTCAGCTGAGTGCTTTCTTCTAAGACACAAGGGAGAAGCTGTATAGTTGAAGAGAGTATAGTACTGAAAATCACACAGAATTCTTTTCTTCTGAACCTCATTCAGTTCACATCCTGGCCAATCACTTCTCCTCTTTGAATCTTGGTTCAGGTATTTATCAGGAGTCTTTAGAAGATTAGACAAGAGAAGAAACATAAAAGTGAAGGAGCTCTGAGTATCACATGGAGATCATCACTTCGACTTTCTGCCTGCTTCCTTAGATGAGCACAAGGTCCCTGCTAACTGTCTCAGCTCAGACTATGTGCTCGGGGCAAAGATCATCACAGAGGACAGGACTCTGCAGTCTGCTTTTCTTAGGGAATCACCACACTTAGCTCAAGCTGGCGTTTGAATGTTTGTCTCCTTCAAAACCCAACTTGAAATTTCAATGTCACTCTGATGGCGTGTTTCAGGTGCCAGTAGCTCTAGTCATTCCGGTTTGTGTCTCCAGCTCATGAAGAATGAGAACACAGACCACGGAGGGTGAGTAGGCAGAAAGTTCATTGAAAGAAGCAGAAAAAGCTCCCAACAGCTAGAAAAGGCTTTTGAATTGGAAAAAGGTGTTGAAAGGCAGGGGTGCCTGGATTTTCTATCCCATGGGACGGCAGAAAAGTTAAATACAGAGGTCTTTTAAGCAATTAATTCAGTACCCAGATCTTTCCCCATCCTGCTGTGAATGGATACCATTTTTTTTCTCCATTTCTCCATGAGTGCCAGGTCCTTATCTCCAAATTCCAAAACTGGGTGGCTTTACCCACTATGCCATAACACCAGCCCCAAACAAGTATATTCTTCAGGGGTTCTTTTGTTCTGTTTTCTGCTATCACAGAATGCCACAGACTAGCTAATTTATAGTGTGAAGGAATTAACTGACTCAGTTCTGAAAGCTGGGAAGTTCATTATCAAGATGCTGTATTCTGGCAAGGGTCTTCTTGCTGAGTTAGTACATGCAGATGATATTTCAGATTGTATTCCTCACAATCTGAAGTCTAAGATCAAAGTGCCAGTTGATTCGATTTCTGGGGAGGGCTGTAGATGGCTGCCTTCTTGCTGTGTTCTCACACGATAGAGAAAGAGAAAGAGAGAGGAAAGAGCAAGCAAGCTCTGATATTTTTTACTCTTCAGTATTATTGAATTAAGGACCCATCCATATGACCTCATTTAACCATTGTTACCTCCGTATAGGCCCTATCTCCAAAGAGAGTTACATGTGGTATTAGAGACCCAATATATGAATTTTTGAGGGGATACAACTTATCCATAGCATTCATTACCTTTCCAAATGAATAACTTTATAAATATTCAAATGTATGATAAGATGTAACTGTTCAAATTATCCCTCTGAAAAGAAAACCACTTTGTATTCAAGATTTTACAAAGACTGTCAATGATGTAGTACTACATTTATTTCAAAAAAGAAGCTACTTAAAAAGATATTTCAAACTCCCTGATAATGAACCTGGAAAGGCAGTGAAAAATGGCTTAAATGCTTGGGCCCCTACTACCCACATGGGAGACCTGGATGGAGTTCCTGATTTCTGGGTTCAGTCTGGCTTAACCATGGCTACTGTGGCCACTGGGGAAGTGAACTAATAATTTCTTTCTCTGTGTCTCCCTCTCTGTTGCTCTACTTTTCAAATAAATAAGTATTTCCTAAAGCAAGATAAATTAAGAAACTAAATACATTTTAAACTGATTAAAATATTACTCTTGCATAGTGGAGAATGATCTCACTATTGAAAAGTCTGGACATTAGAATAAAAATTTAATGCACAATTTAAAGGTGAAGATTATGAATGTATCCTTTTAAGAAAAATGATTTCTAAAAAAGGCCAAACCTTAGGTGAATGGTATTTTTAACTTGCTAAAAAATATTCAATGACAGACTTACATATGATTTTGAATGTGTATTATCTAAAATAACTTTGAAGGAAGTATAAATGTCTTTGGGAAAACTGTATTGTAGAATTACATTGATGAAAAATCACTGTTATTGATGATGTATATGAGTTTGAATAAAATTTCTCATATAGTGAACATGAATAAATGTTATTTCCAAATTAACATTCATTATTTTACACACAACGCAATTTTATGCATGTATGAGAAAGGAATTATGATATTAAATATTAATAGATATTTGAAAGTTTTATTCACATTCATAAAATTTATTCATTCAAATTGGCTGAAAAATTGATTTTGTTAATCTTGTCACTACAGAAGGGAGGACTGCCTTAAATTCAGAGGCACCTTATATTTGGACTTAAGCTACCATTATCTGACACTTTATCCACAAAAATTGTACCTAGTATGAGAACCACATCAAATAGACTGCAGACACTAACTGTGGACATTATGTTGAAATACTGAAGATAGATACTTATCCAGTTGATAGCTTTCTTCATTCCAATTAGCACAATTAAAATAATCTATATACATATTTAGGAGCTATTCCCTAGCCAGATGACATGCACCATAAAAGTCTGAGCCATTTACATTTCCTTTACTATTTCATTTCATCAGACTGCCTGGCATAGAGAGGGCCCTCTGTGTTTGTTGAAAGAGGAAGTGGGGAAAAAATGGAGGGAGGAAAGAAGTCAAAAATAAATCAGCAATCTCCCAATGGAGTTTAAATTCATTACAAAGTGGGAGAATGGGTTTAGTCTTCCAAAAAGAAGCAGTCTATGGCCATGATGGTGTGGAAAGGCCTCCTGGTCCTGCAGTAGAATGCCTGTGGGCTACTACCGTGGCCCTTGACACTTTGATCCTCCCTCTTCCCCAACTATGCCTTCTTGCTTATCTGAACCAAGTGCTGACAAGCCTCATTCCAGCTCCTCCTCTAAGTTAAATCACACATCACAGGAAGAATCTAATTAAACTATATATATATATATATATATTATATATGGAAGTTCATTTGCAAAGTCATTAGAATCACTGATCATTAACACGGACCTATGCTATACAGGTTGTACAGGGATCAAAACACAGGCCAAACTAAGATAGAGGCAAACAAATAACAACCATGCAAGATGATAAGTCCATTGATGGAAGCACACCCAGAGTATACAGAAACTCATCAAAGGAAGCAGCTAATGTAGGTAGAAACTCCACAAAGGTTGGTTTACGAACTGAAGAAAATTGGGATTTCCTCAGACAAGAGACATGGTATGGATGGAGTATGGGGAGCAGGGGTCATTTGAAGAGTAGAGAGTAGTTCCCTCTGGCTGGAGCACAGTTAAGTCTGGGGCTAGGCAGGGAAAAGGAAGCCTAGAGGTACTTAAAGATGAGCTTGTGTATATCAATGAAAGGAGTTCAAAAAAGAAACAAACTTGGATGTAGAGAATGGACAGGAGGTGGGAGAAAGATGAAAGAAGAAAAATCAGGAAGGAATTTATTTCAGTGTTCCAAGTCAGAGGTATTCTTGTGGGGAGGAGGAAAAGGACCAGCTTTGAAATATATGAAGCAAGTTGCTCAGCCTTTGTAGACCAACTAGGTACAGCAACAGTCATCAGTGCCACTCCATACCATCTCAGATGAGGTAATAAGTAGTGGAGGTAAAATTCTAATAAAAAGCAAAGAAACTGCTCCTTGAAACTAAATTATTATTTTTTCAAGAAATCTGCATATTCTCTGCACTGCGCTAGGTACCATGTTTTGAAAGCTCTGCAAAAGCATCCATTTTACAAATACAGATTAAAATAATGCAAGAAACAAATCACTAGGGCATAAACATTCAGACCATTTTCAATGTATTCCCCACTCATCACTGCTTTCTACTTCACCACTTCCCAAAATAGTTGTATTCCCCTTTCTCTCACTTGGTGAACCATTCAATCATAGCATTAGAATGGAAGGACTTCCATGTGTTGAATAATGGATCTCAAGTGTATTCCCTTATGATTTGACATTCACAGTGTTTTTCTCCCTGAAGTATATTTATATCAATAACCTCAGCTTCATTTGTCCATATATCACAGAGTCCCTTTTCAAGAGCAAAGAGTACTCTGAGATAATTGGAAGCCTTATTTTGAATGTTTTTTTCCTCCCATAATTTGAATTTAGGGAAACAGATTTTGTCAAAAGCAAACAATCACATTTTTCTCTTTTAAAAGCCCAAGTTTTCTACACCTGTGAATATCTCAATTTATTTGACACTCAGCTAGTCACTGGGAAACATAACTCACAGACTTGTTTATTTTTTTTCTTGGCTTTTTCTCCACATTCCTCTACATTTTAAAATTATTTTGTGATCAAATGAATACAATGAAAAAAATAATATGACAGGTAATAGGCATAGAAGTTTATTTTTAAAGGGGTTACATTTAGCTAAAATAATATTCTATTGCTTCCTGTTTGAATCTTTATTTGTACAATAATTAATCAACTATAGTATGTCTTTTTAACTCAGTAAGTGATCAACAACTTCTCCTAATATGTAAGGAGTTCATTTCCATCTGAATTCTCCTGACAAATACTAAAATAGATAACCTTAATAAGGCACTAATGAGATCATTATAACTAGTTTTGTCTGTATTTAAAGTACAAATTTAAGATCTTCATTAAGGATTAACTACCGGAAAACTTTGCTCACTCTCTTGAGTTATTTTTAAATCTCTATATACTATAATTACATATATTCAATCATAAAATTTTCCATGGCACTGAACACGATTGAACTTTGAATAAGAACAAGTAAGTTACAAATCTTGGCTGTTTAAAAAGGTTATTCTTTAAGTAAATTAATGATGTAGTGATCTTCACCCATTTTAAGCTTTCCTTCACTGAGGAAAAGAAGCATCAACATGAGCTATTTCATATTTTTCTAACCAGACTTATAGAAATGAGTTTTTTTAGACTATTTAGCAAAGTGTGACTATAAAATGCCTCTGAGATCATGGTAAGGGACGTGTGGTCTATCACTGCACTTTATGTTCAGCTGTGCTAAAGTAAACACAGTGCACTTTTCTGTCAGTTTTAAAGGACAGTGGAAATTAGTTGTAAAATTATATTTGATCTGAAATCAATATGGACAATTTACCACCCTAAAGTTAGCTGGGAGAATAGGAAAGGAGGGCATTTTACACGTGCCAACACAAAATCAAAAAGGAGACAGAAATACGGGATGTTTCATTTAATACAAAATAGCTATTTCAAAAAATGACTTGCAGATGACTGTATTTTAATGTCATAATGTACAATTCTCCACACTTAAATTCAGCTTTAAGCCAAATTCCCCAAAAGTTTCCAGCAAGGAAACAGATTTTAGAAATGTAATTTTCCAACCTGCTCAGGCCTTTCAAAATACAGTTTGCTGTGATTTCCAACAAGGCCACTGTTAAAACCCAGTATTTTCTGACCCTGAAATCTTTGCAAAAAATTGATCATAGAAAATCAACATAGAGCTGTATAATTATGTTAAAGGTACTGCATAGATATTTATCTACACTCTAGCTAAACTATTCCCTCTAAGAAGATATCACTTAAGTTTTTTTTAGGTTTATTTATTTATTTTAAAAGTCAGAGATACAGACAGGCAGAAAGAGAGAGAGGAAAGAGATAGTCCCTCTGCTGTTTCACTCCTGAGATGGCCACAATGGCCAGGGCTGGGTCAGGCCAAAGCCAGGAGCCAGAAGCTTCATCTGGGCCTCCCACATGTGTTTCAGGGGCCCAAACATTTGAGCCATTTTCTGCTGCTTTCCCAGGCCACTTTGCATGGACTGGAAGTGGAGCAGCCAGGACAGGAATATGTGCCCATGTGGGATGCTGGTATCTTCACCCTCTGCGCCACAATGTGGGCCCCCAAAAAGATAGCACTTCTTAACATAGTAAAATTACCTCATGCTGACTGTAAGATGGCAGTTAAACTTTGCTTTTGTGTGTTTACCAGCCAAGGGCTTTAAATAGTAGTAGGGAGAAGGCTGAAGAAGGTACTAAGCTACTTACAAATTGGAAGGTCTTTTGCATTTTTCTAGGTCTATAGATATTGTCAATATGTGATCAAATTACTACTCCAGTTTTCCTGGAGGATTTGTATGTTTATTGCTTTTTTATAAGATATTTATCCAGTTCTCTCAATCCTATTCTCTTTCTTGCATGAATTCACACATATTAAAATCCAAGTATCCTACTTGTCTGATATATGTTTTTTGTATTATTTGAAACCCTGCAGCCCCCAAATCTCTAGGTGTCTGTACAAAACAGAAACAAAATTATTTAGCAATAATTTTCCAAGGATAAGGCATCATTTAATGAAATATATATCCAGCAAGTTCAGAAACTATCTTTAAATTTTCCTATTGAATTTTAGGAGTAAATGGGGAACAAACATTTACTTTTGAAGGAAGCACAGTCTCTCAAATATTACCATCATAGACTGAATTATTCTTTGATGCCCACTGTGCTTACAGAGTTTATGTATCATAAAGTTGTGGCAATCTGTCCTTTAAAAGCTTATACTTTAAAGAATAAAAATAAATATAACAAACATTAGCTCAGATATACTATATGTGTGTATTTTAGTGAATACAAAACAGATGAGGAATTTGGAACAGCATCAACCAAAATATTTGTACTCACTTACAATGCCAGTAATCAAAACAGAAAAAAAAATCCCTTTATCATTTACTATATATTGCTACATTGGATGATTGGAAGCTCTTCCATCGAATCAGGGTACGATCAGTGCTAGTGACCACTTACCCTGGTATGGGGTTAAATGCCAGGCAGTTAAATGCCAGGTAGGTTCCTGCTCTCCTGAAGTTCATTGTCTAAGGCAGTTAGACATAGAGTATGATATAAACTGTACAGAGAGGTGCACAGGATGCATGGAATACTTCTAAACCAGTTTACAGTGCAGCAGGAAAGCACTGGATGGCTCTGGTGGAATACATGGAAGGGTGGTACCGAAGCTGGAAATGACTCTATAGCACAGGGAGCTGTATGTCAGCAGGTGCACAAACAAGGGAGCCTTGGCTTCACGTAGAAGTGTGAATAGTTACACATGTTGGATCAAGGCCTACATTATCTTCAAGAAATAATAATAGGTGAGGTTGAAGATATATAAATGAGGCCAAAATCATCATTTGAACTTTTATCTTGGAATCCCATTATTTCATCAACTTCTGGTTAAAATGTTACCTCTCCCACAAAGCCTTCCTTGATCCTTGCAGTGAAAGTGATCTTTCCCTCCTAGGAGCACCAACATAAGTTTTTTTCTAATTACTCTGTTGGCATTCAACACATGTTCTATTGCGATAGGCTATAGAGTGAAAAAACAAACAAACAAACAAACAAACAGGGAAGTAGGATTCAGAAGACAAGGGGTGTACTCTCAATTTTTCCAGTTAGCAATAGTTCATTTGCCTTTCAGTAGATCAGCTAACTTTATTTTCCTTATGTATAAACACTAGGTAATAATATTTACAAACATTTGCTACACAGGAATATTATGAGTATGTAGAAGTGGCTTTAGAAATTTGAAGTATTACTTGAATTGCTTGATTATATGTCACATACTTCCTACCAAAATGTTAAAAGCGGGCAAGATTTAGATTCTAGGAGGGGTGGCTGGTAGTTTGACAACTATTAATGAGCATAAACCTTGAAGATACATTTATCACAATCATTACTTCTTCCAGGAAATCTTCCTTTCATCCTTCATCCCTCTCCATGGTGAGAGAGCTTCCCATCTTCTCTGCATAGACAAATGTATAGCTATAGCATAACACCTGCCACATCCTGACTTCAGATCTTCCTCCTCTGTTTCCTATGCTGGATTTTCCTGTTCTTCCTAATCATACAATGATGAGTCCTTGGACCTCTTCACTTTTTTATCTGCAGATATCTCTGAAGGTATCTCATTATATACCATGACTTTTCAATACTGAGCACTGTTTATGATATGAATGTTCAATTAATGTATTCACCACTTCCTTTCCACTTAACTTCAGAATCAAATATCTAATTAGTGATTACACATCTTCAAAATCTAGTAGATATCTCAAGTTCAACACATTCAAAAACGAACTGGTGTGGCACAGTGGGTTAAGCCACTGACTGTTATACTGGCAGCCCATATGAGTGCCCACTTTGAGTCTTGGTTGCTTCACTTCTGATCTAGCTACCTGCTAATGCACCTGGGGAAGCAGCAGAAGATGACCCGAGTGTTTGGGTCTTTGTAACCCACATTGGAGACCCCAATGTAGTTCCAGGTTCCTGATTGTGGCCTTGCCCAACCCTGTCCATTGCATCCACCTAGGGAGTGAACCAGTGGAAAAAAATTCTCTTCTCTCAAACAAGGCCTCCATGATGTCTGGTTACCCTTCCAATCTCATTGTCAATTGCTTTCCTTCCTTTTTACCTTACTTCACATTACACATCCTCATTGCCCTGATACTTAAGGAACTATTTTTCTTGGAAGTGCTGATCTATGTATTTAGTTTGTGATTGCCTTGTTCACCTTATGTGACTGACTCTGACTAATGCGTTATGTGTTTGCTTCATTTGTCTCATGACTCAGTTTGTTCCAGAAAATGTGAAGATCAAAAACATTTTCCCTTTGACTGTGGCTTATCATTTTCCTTAGTTAGAGATATTTTCCTTCTGTGTTATGTTAACACATAAGCTTTGTTAACACAAAGCTTGCCTACTTAAGTGCTCTTTCTTAGATAAGAAAGTGCCAGAAAAGCCAACAGGAATGTGTTAGTCTATAATAATACAATGTTTTTTGGGGTTGTAATTTTTGCAAGTCATATTTACAGGGCCAGCACTGTGGCATGGCAGGTTAAGCCTAAACTTCCAGTGCTGGTATCCCATATGGGCACCAGTTCAAGTCCTGGCTGCTCAACTTCTGATCTAGCTCCTGGCTGATGGCCTGGGAAAGCAGTGGGGGATGGCTCAAGTGCTTGGGCCCAAGCACTCATGTTGGAGACCTGGAAGAAACTCTTGACTCCTGGCTTTAGATTGGCCCAGTTCTGGCCATTGCAGTCATTTGGGGAGTGAATCAGTGGGTGGAAGATCTTTCTCTCTCTATCTCTCCTTCTCTTTGTCTAACTCTGCCTCTCAAATAAATAATCTTTCTTTTTTTTTAAAAAAAAGTTATATTTACTACCTGACTGATCTTTTACCACATGATAATTCAGGACAGGACAACCCAAACTCCGGAAAGTGAGTGGACAGGTAAGGAATCAAGTCCTTGCTGTTGATACTATACTAGGAGATTACCTGATTATGCTGTATACTTAGAAGTTTCTCGGTGTTCTTAACTCAATACTATCAAGCAGAGATGCAATAATGGTGAATTACCTGCTGGTATCACTAAACTGCTAACCAGACTTCCTGTTGCTATTTTCCTTTAAAAGTTTTAAAACAGTTCACAAGAAAAATGAAGAAAATCAAATGAGGCTACTTTGATGGGTATAATAGGAAAAAAAAAAAAACCACATTTAAGAAGGAAAAAGAGCTTTCTAGCCTGTGCTAACAATGAAAAGGTCTAGAGAAATCTAAAACTTTGAATTCTGATACTACAGAGAGTAATGTCTTCTTACACAAGACAAAGTAGATAAATTTTAAATCTGTGTAAATGTATACATACACTAAAACACATATACATATCTGAAGTGGCTTCATAAAGTTCATAAGAAAAATAAATTATCTTTTCATTTATTGATTAACTTTGTGAAGCGCCTTATAGATTACACTTACACTAAGATAATGGCCTATGATAAAAATTATTTTTCCACCACTCTTTGGACACAGAACTTGAACTTCCAAATGGCAAGATACACTGTTTTTTTTATTTGACAGATAGAATTAGTGAGAGAGACAGACAGAAAGAAAGGTCTTCCTTCTGTTGGCTCACCCCCCAAATGGCTGCCACGGCCGGAGCTATGCCAATCCGAAGCCAGGAGCCAGGAGTTTCTTCCTGGTCTCCCATGCAGGTGCAGGCGCCCAAGCACTTGGGCCATCCTCCACTGCCTTCCCGGGCCACGGCAGAGAGCTGGACTGGAAGAGGAGCAACTGGGACTAGAACCTGGCACCCATACGGGATGCCGGCGCCGCAGGTGGAGGATTAACCAAGTGAGCCACGGCGCCGGCCGGCAGGAATATACTTTTAACATATACACTGAATCTCTCAGATCCTGAGAGATTCAGGGAACTGTTTTTTGATTATATTAAAAATAACACACATTTTGGTTAAGTATGGTAGATTCACCATACACATACACCTCTTCCTAAATGACATTAAGTGAATAATAAAATAAAATAAAATCAACATAAGTACATTTGTATATGCATAACAAAAGAGCAGATTACAGGAGCATTTTAATCATAACAGAGGAAATTGGGAAATTGGAATATCAAATTCAAACACTTAATTGTAGGATTATTTTCATAGTGGGCTGACGCCATGGCTCACTTGGCTAATCCTCCACCTGCGGTGCTGGCACCCCGAGTTCTAGTCCTGGTTGGGGTGCCGGATTCTGTCCGTTTGCTCCTCTTCCAGTCCAGCTCTCTGCTGTGGCCTGGGAGGGCAGTGGAGGATGGCCCAAGTGCTTGGGCCCTGCACCCGCATGGGAGACCAGGAGGAAACACCTGGCTCCTGGCTTCGGATCAGCGCAGCACACCAGCCATGGCAGTCATTTGGGGGGTGAACCAATGGAAAAGGAAGATCTTTCTCTCCCTCTCTCTCTCTCTCTCACTGTCTAACTCTGCCTTTCAAAAAAAAAAAAAAAGAATTATTTTCATAGTATAATTTTATAACCTACTTACTAAGTTAGAAGATAATAAAGACATTTTCCAAATGCTTACAATATCTTAGGGAGTTTGCTAAGCTCCAGAAAAAGAAATATTACTAGTTTATGAATATACGCGGTCCAGAAATACAGTCTAACACAAATAGTGATCTAAGGGATATCCATAAATGACATCAATTAAGAATAATTTTAATTTTCTCCCCACAGTACACCAAATTACAATATCACAGATTAAGTATAAAATATTCTACCTCACCACCATTATTGAATACAACATTGAATTTAAAATATTGCAACAACTTTGTACTCAAAATGGTTCATTGTTGCTTCACTTTAATGCTCTACAAACTGAGTTTTAACAATTTTTGTTTGTAGTTAACGACTATTTTCCATTTGTGCTCAAAGTAGTTTAAAAATCCATCTTTTAGTCAGAGTAGCACAGAGTTGCTGTTATTGATTTACATCTTGGTATTTTGCTATAAACCTACACTGAGGGGTGTTATAAGGAAGCACACCATAGGTATTAATGTGTTGACTGAAAAGCTAGTATTGAGGGTCTGTCATTCCAGCCCTACATGGTACTCATTTAATGAGAAGTCATGTACCTGAAGAAGAAATTGCATTATTGTATCTTACGGGTATTGTTTTATGGTCACTTTTTTTTTTAAGACTTATTTTATTTTTTTGAAAGACAGAGTTACAAAGAGAGGTAGAGCCAGAGACAGAGAGGTCTTCCATCCACTGGTTCACACCCCAAATGACTGCAATGACCAGAGCTGAGCCCATTCGAAGCCAGGAGCTTCTTCCAAGTCTCCCACATGGGTGTCGGGGCCCAAGGACTTGGGCCATCTTCTACTGCTTTCCCAGGCCATCGCAGAGAGCTGAATGGGAAGTAGAGCAGCTGGGACTAGAACCAGCGTCCAGGGATACTGGCACTGCAGGTCGAGCTTTGACCCACTGCACCACAACGCCTATCCTTATATTCACTTTTAAATTCTGTTCATTTTTTGAACATAGTAGTTTTAAAAAGTATACAGATATATTCAATATCTTCAGTAATCTTAAGGAAGCTTTTCTTTTTAAAGTATAGTGTGCATGCATCTTTTCCTTAATGAGTTTACTTTAGAGTAATTATTTATAATTTATTATAATGCACAGTATGAAAAGGATATACTTAATATTTTTAAATATATATTTTGAAAGACAGAAATACACGGGGTGGGGAGAGAGAAAGAAAGAGTGAGAGAAAGAGAGAACTCGAAACATGGGTTCCCAAATAATTTGAAAGTCTTCTGTTGTAGCATGCTATATTCTCGGGAATACGGACTCTATTTCATGTTTCTTTGTTATATTAGCTTATCTGCCAATTCTTGTGTCTGTAAACATTGTTTAATAATCATACCTATGAAATGAGTTTAAATCATCTGTATATATGTTTTTTCATCTTTCCTCCAATCTAACAAAATCACTTAATATTTTTATTTATGTTTGCTCTTGCTCCTAAACTTTGAAAGAATTTTCTTTGTCTTTAAAAGAGTTCATTTCTATTTTGTGATTGCATTTAACCTATAATCTCACTTGAAATAAATGTAACATTTACCAAATGTGTTTTCCTATAATAACACAGTTTTAAAATTTATTAAAATCTGCTTCTATATGCTGTAGTTATGCTATTTCTTTCTTTCAATTTCATATATCTTTTGTAAAATTAGTATTCTAAACTTTGTTGTTCTAGTGTAAGTGTGGTGTAAAGGCCCTTTACATAGTGCAGAGGAGACACTGTACTTAAGTGTATAAATGTTGGGATTAGGGAAACAAGTCCTTAAATACCAAAAACCAGAATCTCTGGTACTATTTACTCATTTACAAAGCTCTTCTTTGTGAAAGTTGCTTAGCTCAGTACCTGATATTCAAGAACTGTTTAATAGGGGCTGACGCCATGGCTTACTTGGTTGATCCTCTGCCTGTGGCGCCGGCATCCCATATGGGTGCCGGCTTCTAGTCCCAGTTGCTCCTCTTCCAGTCCAGCTCTCTGCCGTGGCCGGGGAAGGCAGTGGAGGATGGCCCAAAGTGCTTGGGTGCCTGCATCTGCATGGGAGACCAGGAAGAAACTCCTGGCTCCTGGCTTTGGATTGGCATAGCACTGGCTGTAGCCGTAGCCGTAGCCGTAGCGGCCATTTGGGGAGTGGACCAACGGAAGGAAGACCTTTCTCTCTGTCTCTCTCTCTCTGTCTATAACTCTACCTGTCAAATAAATTTAAAAAAAAAAACTGCTTAATAAAAAGTAACTGCAATATTCCCTTAGCATCACAATCGTCATCTCACTGTCCTATCATTTCAATTAATCTGAGGCTTAAAATGCTATTTTCTAGCTATATAAACAAAGTATCTCCAAGAATAAAATTATTTTTTTTAAAACTACATACCTTTTCTTTCTTGTTATATATACACAATATACCTTCTGGATCTATCTTAAATAACAGAGCTGATGATATATGCCCTTATGTAGCCTTTATTTTTATGAGAATATTTTAAATAACAAATGATTATGTATGATTTGAATTTTTGGTTTATGATATTTTCAATCATATTAATTAATATTTATCATAAACCAAGTTTCTTAAGACTTGTAAACATAAATTGATACTGAAATTTTAGAATAGCCTTTGAGATCACTTTGAGGACATGTATCTTTTATATTGAGTATGCCAGCTATGTAGTATATTATGCTAATATTGTTCATAATATTAAGCCATCCTTGCATTCTTGGATTTTTTTTATTAAGATGGAGAGCTCTTTCAACTTTCTAGCAACTAATATATATTTAGATTCATAATTAAAAGTAATCTAAAACTTTTATTTGGTCCTTTTTTAAAAATCCACTTTTAGTATCTTAGCTTAACAATGACATTTTTATCACAGAAATCATCTGTAACTCTTATTTACCTTATGTAAATAGAATCACATTTTACATTTAACATTTAGCTTAATCATCACAGAAACTCTCTGAAGGAAGCATTGTTCTTTTACAGATAAGGAAACTCAGACATATGTTGTTTCCCTAAACTCCAAATGTGCTAATTAAAAAGTCTATGAATTTGAATTTGACCACTATCAGAACCTTCATAATTATTATTTTCAAATTATACTATATAGCCACAATTCCTTATGTCAGGCTGTCGCTCCCCCTCTTCGTGGAGGAACGACACAGGACCCTGCGCTGTTCTTTTGTCTGCTCGGCCCTCCCCGGGTTTGCTGCTCATTCTTCCCGGGTTGGCTACCGTCCCTCCACCTCCGTGGAGGGGCGGGCCCCCTGCCACTTTCCCCACTTCCGCAGGGGAGCAGCACACCGCCGGCCGGCTCTCTCGGGGGCTGCTCAGATGTTCCTCAGGTGTTCCTGGTGCATGTTGTCTCTCTCCTCCTTTATAGTCCTCTTCCACCAATCCCAACTCTGCTACCCACACGCCGAGTACGCTGCTCTCCTCCAATCAGGAGCAGCTCCTGCAGCTTGTCAAGTTGGTGAAAGGCAGCTGTGTAGGAGCTGTTTACTCCTCTCCCAGCGCCATATTGTGGGAGAGCAGATGCATAGAATAAGTCTTAATTTATTAACAGTCTAGTCTGAGTTGCTCCCCACATCAGGCCTCAATTTTTAAATTTCATTCAGTAGTTCTTGAGCACCTACTCTGTACCAGTTATGGTTCTAGCAACAGAAGATCCATTAGAAAGACAATTAAAAGTTATCAGTAAGAAAATTACATTCACATAGTACATGCCCCCTTTTAAATTTTCCCTAATCAAATAGTAGTTATCCTTAAATTTTTCAAGATCCAATTTCAATCTGTATTTTTAGAATTATCCAAGTCAATAATTTACATTTAGAAAAATCATACTTAAAACATTTTTCACACAAGAATGCTCCCCACTGATGCTTATATTTCTCATTTACAGTTCTTTGTTAAAATCATCTGGTGATCTAGGTATAAGTTACTTCCTTTAACAACTGTAGTCATATTTGGGGCTTCTCTTTCAGAATTAATTTTTAACACTGGTATTCCATTTAAAACTCAATTTGCACTGATTATACAAGCCTCCACAAACTTGATTTTTTACAAAGATTAACATTTGAGCAATGATCTAATCTGCAAATTCATTAATCCCATGCCTTTCATACTGTAGTGTGCATCAGAATCACCTGGAGAACCTGTCATTAAACACTCTGGGCTTCCAACCTCGGAGTCTCTGATTCAGCAGTTCTGAGGGTGACCCTGAAAATCTGTGTTTCTAATGAGTTCCCAGGCGATGCTGGCCGCTGGTCCAAAAACCATAATTTAAAAAATCCCTGTTGTAATTCATCACTCAGTTGTTTAGTACATATATCTTCAATAATATTTTTAAAGAATGGTTGTTATACTTTCTGAGCCACTGTGTATCTGAGAATTTTCCTCCTGGACTAACACATGATATCAATTTGAATGTGACTTTTTCTCCTGCAAATATGCACCACTCCATTTTCTTCTGGCTTTTAGTGTTGTGAGATTTTGTCTGTGGCTTGCCTAATTGTGTTTATTCTTCTAACTGGTAGGTAGAAGTCTCTTCGTTGATTTTTCCAAGTAATCAGTGAATTCTTTCTAGCTACATGTTTTTAAAAGTTATTATTAATATTCAGGATAATTCAAAAAATTAAATGTATGGCTTTCGCTATGAGTTAATACAGAGAAAGTGCCTATTAGGTAAGTTAAAACTACAGAAGTGTACTTAAACAGTAACAGATACATGGCCACTGCATTGTAAATTGTAGGCATTACTACTTTTTCTTTAATTATTCTGTTGCCCCACTCCTTTCCTGCTACTTTCATTATGAACTCATTGTGGGGTTATCTACCCATCACTTTCCTTTTCCTGATTATGATTTTTCTGTTTTTTTTTTTTTTGAGAAATCTCTAAGACTATTCTTCAAAATGCATTTAATTCTCCACTGTCTTAACTTTGCTCTATCATAACAGTAATATTATTTCATTTGTGCTGTAGTATTTTTGCCTCTTGCCTGTCTTTCCTTCCCCTATCCATTTTTTATCTTCTCATCTGAACCCAATGTGAATTACCCATTTTTTTTGCTTGGTTCGGCAAAAAACCCCTTTACAAGACTAGAGATGGATACAGCATTGAATACCACAAATTGGCAGGCTCTAACATACTTCTGTGGGACCCCAGGAGGCTGAAGGTGAAGAGTTTTATTATTTCTCCCTTAACCTCTGATATGCAGTGTAGGTGGGATTGATGTAAAATGACATAAGTAGGAATCTTGGCCTCTTTGATACTATTTGAATATCTTGCTTCTAAGGATTGGAATTCTTATGTATTAGGCATTCTCCCCAGCAACACCTTGCTCTCAGGAGATAAAGAAGCTTCTGTCATTCCAGGATCTAGCCTATGGCATTGGAACAACATTAGTCCTGCTTGCCTTAAAATAGGGATGAAGTGCTAAGGACTTAATTCCTCTCTTTAGATCTACTCCTATTAAGTGAAAAACAAAAACAAAAACAAAAACATAGAAACCAACAACTGAACCACTCATCGAAAGTACTGTATAATAACAGCTCTGTTGATACATACATTCATGAGCACATTCTCAAAAATATCTAGTCAAGTATTAGGAATAATAAAGAAGGGCTTCTCATAATGAATCTCCACATCCAAATTAGGGCAACATGTGGGGCAAAGGACAGATCCCCTGCATCCTGCACTGTGGGAGTTTTTGAACGTTAGCCCCAGAACTACGCTCACACACTCTGCTGAGCACTTTGCTGTTAGGGGCTAGCACCAGAAGCAGCCCATAAAAAAGTCTGCTCCCATCATGGGAGATCTGAGTAATGATCCCACTAAACCCTACAACACCAGGACTGCAGCAATTCATTCTAAATGTCTTGGTGTCACCAGAACCTACCCGGTGGACACAGGGAAGTATCCACTTGCATTCAGCATCTGTGGATTCATACCCTCCACAGTAAAATCTCCTGCAGAGCCTGTAGTCACCCTGTAGGCCTGGAATGGAGTTAACTTCACATTATCTAGTTCTAGAACTAGGGCTGTTGGTATATAAGCCAAAGCAACAGTTGGACTCACATAGTAGGACCTGAAGTAGGGTTCTGTATCACACAGTCCTAGAGCCACAGCAATTGGTGCCACAAAACCCTGGATTATCAAGCTTACAAATGGGACAGGGGGGCAGCCACCATTGTCTCACTCAGCACCAAGAACAAGGGCCTGACTACCACAATCACCAGGGAGACTGACAACAAACTCTCTCCTGGCCAAAGATATGCACCCAAGGAAATCCTTGTTTATCTCAAAGACATACTTCTAGTCCTGTGAACTGCAGCACAGACAACTGTGTCACACGTAGACATAGTTGGTATTGATAAAGACCAAAGAAATCACTCAGAGACTACACTCCTGGGCTAACTTAGAACCAAAGCCAAAGCAACAAGCCAAATGGTACCCTTTATTCCAGTTAAACTATAAACTCTTTTCCAATAAAACCTACTCCATAAAGAAGTGATGACTACACCAGATGGCCAGACATCAATGTAGGGACATAGCAGACACAAAGAAGCAAGATAGCATGACGTCTCCAAAAGAATGCAATACTCCCATAGAATTAGGTTTTGAACTGAAGGAAATCTATGAAATCACAAATATAATTCAAAATAATGATTATAAGGAAACTTAATAAGATGTAAGACAATACAGATAGATTAAAGAAATGAAGAAATCAATGAGTGACATAAATGAAAAATAATACTAAGGAGACATAATTCATTAAGAAGAATCATATAGAAATTTTGGAGATGTAATCTTCAATTAATTAAATAAAAAATATGATTGAGAGCTTTAATAACCTAACAGATCAAGTGGAAGAAAGAATTTCTGAGCTCAAGGGTAAGTTTTCTGAAATAACCCAATCAGAATAAAACAAAGAGAAAAGAATTAAAAATATTGAAGAAAGTCTATGTGAAATACGAGATAGCATTAAACAACCAAAGGTTTGTATTACAGACATTCCTGAAGAAGAAAAATTTCCCAGGTCTTGAAAGAGACATGGACATCTTGATAAAAGAAGTTAAAATAACCTTGGAGAAGACCTATTTTGGTCTTGGAGAAGACCTACTGTGGTCAACTTGTCAAAAGTTAAAGACAAGAAAGAATCCTCAAGACTGTAAGATAAAAATGTCAAGTTACATATAAAGAAAAATCCATTAGACTAACACATCAGATTGCTCAGTGGAAACCAACAGGCCAGAACAAAGTGGGATGATAAATTCAAGGTCATTGGCTAGTGCCGCGGCTCACTAGGCTAATCCTCTGCCTGCAACGCCGGCACACCGGGTTCTAGTCCCAATCGGGGTGCCAGATTCTGTCCCGGTTGCTCCTCTTCCAGTCCAACTCTCTGCTGTGGCCCGGGAAGGCTGTGGAGGATGGCCCAGGTCCTTGGGCCCTGCACCCTCATGGGAGACCAGGAGGAGGCACCTGGCTCCTGGCTTTGGATTGGCACAGCACGCCGGCCGTGGTGGCCATTTGGGGGGTGAACCAACGGAAGGAAGACCTTTCTCTCTGTCTCTCTCTCTCTCTCACTGTCTAAACTCTGCCTGTAAAAACAAAACAAAAAACAAAACAAAACAAACAAACAAACAAACAAAAAAAACAACTTCCATCCAAGAATACTATATCCATCAAAGTTATCCTTAGTTATCCTTTAAAAGTAAGAAAAAATAATAGAATTTTCCAGATAAGCAAAAACTGGGAGAATTCACCACCACCAAATTTTGGTGGGCATCCTGCATTAGAAGTAAATACAAGGGACCAGCACTGGAGGGTATCAGGTGAGGCTGCCACCTGCAGTGCCGGCATCCCATGGGTGCTGGTTCCAGTCCCGACTGCTCTACTTCTGATCCAGCTTTTTTGCTCTGGCCTGGGAGAGTAGGAGATGATGGCCCAAGTCCCTGGACCCCTGCATCTGTGTGGGAGACCTGGAAGAAGTTCCTGTCTCCTGGCTTTGGATCGGCACAGTTCCAGTCATTGTGGCCATTTGGGGAGTGAACCAGAGGATGGAAGACCTCTCTCTCTGACTCTGCCTCTCTGTAATTCTGCCTCTCAAATAATAAAATAAATCTTAAAAAAAGAAGTAAATATGAAACATATGTCATCATCAAATCCACTAATAAAGCAGGTAGAATCATTATCCAGTCAACAAAATTATAGGTCTTAGCTCTTAACTATCAATGCTAACCTTGAAAGTAAATAGATTAAATTCACCAACATAAAGACTTAGGTTGGCTGCATGGATAAAAAAAAAAAAAACAAAACAGGACCCCACTATATGCTGCCTAAAAGAAACTCACTTCACCAAGATATAAATAAACTAAAAGAGAAGGATTGGAAAAAGATAAACCAAGCAAATAGAAACCAAAAGCAAGCAGGCATAGCTATCCTAGCTATCCTGATATCAAATAAAATAGACTTTATATCAAAAACCGTAAAAAGACATAAGGAAGGACATTATATTTTTAATCAAAGCTTCTATTTAGGGGCTGGAAATGTGGCACAGCCGGTAAAGCCACCACCTGCAGTGCTGGCATACCATATGTGCACTGGTTTGAGACCCAGCTGCTCCACTTCCAATCCAGCTCTCTGCTGTGGTCTGGGAAAGCAGTAGAGGATGGCCCAAGCCCTTGGGCCCCTGCACCCATGTGGGAGACCCAGAAGAGGCTCCTGGTTCCTGGCTTCGGATCGGCACAGCTCGGCCACTGAGGCCACCTGGGGATTGAATTAGCAGATGGAAGACCTCTCTCTCTCTCTCTCTCTCTCTCTCTCTCTCTCGCTGTGTGTGTGTGTGTATGTGTGTGTGTGTAACTATTTCAAGTAAAATAAATAAATCTTTTAAAAAAAGCTTCTATTCAGCAAGAAGACATAAAAATCATAAATATATATGTACCCAACACAAAACCATCCAGATATATACAGCAAATATTATTAGACCTAAAGGGAGAGATAGACTCCAATGCAGTGACAGAGAGTGATTTCAACACCCCACTCTCATCAATGGGCAATTCATCAAGATAGAATGTCAATAAAGATACATCAGAGCTAAAAAAAAAAATACTATTGAGCAAATGGACCTAAAGACATTCACAGGACATTTCATTCAACAGCTATAGATACAAATTCTTTTCAGCACATGGAATATTTTCTGGGATAGATCACATAATGGACCACAAATAAAGTCTCAACAAATTTAAAAATATTGAAATTATACCTGTATCTTCTCAGACCATGAAGGAATAAAACTAGAAATCAATGACAAGAAAAATAATAGAATACTCATAAATATTTGGAAATTAAACATGCTACTGAGTGATCAATGAGTCATTGAAGAAATTAAAATGGAAATAAAAACTTTCTTGAAATAAATGAAAATGAAAATACAACATATCAAAACCTGTGGGATATAGCAAAAACAGTATTAAGAGGAAAGTTTAGGGCCGGTGCCACAGCTCACTAGGCTAATCCTCTGCCTTGCGGCGCCGGCACACCGGGTTCTAGTCCCGGTTGGGGCACCGGATTCTGTCCCGGTTGCCCCTCTTCAAGTCCAGCTCTCTGCTATGGCCCGGGAGTGCAGTGGAGGATGGCCCAAGTGCTTGGGCCCTGCACCCCATGGGAGACCAGGAGAAGCACCTGGCTCCTGGCTTCAGATCAGCGCGGTGCGCTGGCCGCGGCTGCCATTGGAGGGTGAACCAACGGCAAAAGGAAGACCTTTCTCTCTGTCTCTCTCTCTCTCACCGTCCACTCTGCTTGTCAAAAAAAAAAAAAAAATGTTTTAAGAGGAAAATTTATAGCATTAAGTGCTTACAGTAAAATATGAGAAATGTCTCAAATTAAAGATCTAATGATGGGCCAGTCATGGTGGTATAGCGAGTAAAGCCAACACCTGCAGTTCTGGTATGACATAAGGGTGCCGGTTCGAGTCCCGGCTACTCCACTTCCAATCTAGCTCTCTGCTGTGACCTGGGAAAGCAGTAGAAGATGGCTCAAGTCCTTGGGCCCCTGCACCCATGTGGGAGACCCAGAAGAAGCTTCTGGCTCTTGGCTTCAGATCAGCTCAGCTCTGGCCATTGGTGGTCTTTTGGGGAGTGAAATAGCAGATGGAAGACCGACCTCCCTCCCTCTCTCTCTCTCTCTCTTTCTGCCTATATCTCTCTGTAGCTCTGATCTTCAAATAAATAAACCTTTAAAAAAAAAATCCAGTGACACATCTTGAAGACTTACAAAAACAAGGACAAATCAAACCCCAAAGCAGCAGGAGGTAAGAAATAATAAGGAACAGAGAAGAAATAAATGAAAATGAAACTGAAAAAAAAATACAAAAGATAAACAGAAGAAAAAAATTTTTGAGAAGTTAAACAAAATAGATAAACCTATAGGTAAACTAAGAAAGATTAAAAAAAGAGAAAAACTCAAATAAAATTAGATATGAAAAAGGAGACATTACAAACAATACCACTGAAATATAAAGGATCATAAGAAACTATTGTGAAGAACTATATGTCAATAAACTGGAAAACTCTGGTGAAATGGATCAATTCCTGGATTCATTTAACCTATTAAGATTAATTCAAGAAAATATAGACCCAAATAAATAAATAAATAAACCCAAATAAATAAACCCACAACAAGCAATGAGACTCAAACAGTAATCAAAATTCTTCCATAAAGGAAAAGTCCAGGACCCGATGGGTTTATTATTGAATTCTACAAAACATTCAAAGAGGAAATAACTCCAATACTCTTGAGACTATTCCAAAATAGTGTACAGGATGGAACTCTACCAAACTATTTTTATGAGGCCAGCATTATTTTGATAACAAAACCAAACAGACAAATACAAAAAAAAAACTACAGACTTACATCCTTATTGAATGTAGATGTAGATGCTAAGATTCTCAACAAAATACTATCAAATGAATCTGAAACCACATAAAAAAGATCACAGATCACAATCAAGTTGGATTTAGCTCAGAAATGCAAGTGTGGCTCAATATTTGCAAATTAATAATTGTCATAAATCACATCAATAGAATGAAGAACAAAAACAATATGGTCATCTCCATAAGTACAGAGAAAGCATTTGATAAGATGCAATATCTCTTCATGATAAAACCCTCCACAAATTTGGTATAAAATGAATACTCCTCAAAATTACAAAAGCTATATATTACAAACCAACAGCCAATATCATAATGAATGGGGAAAAGCTGAAAGCATTTACGTTCAGACCTGGGCAAGACAAGGATGGCCACTTGTGCTACTCTTCTTCATTATAGTCCTGGAAGTTTTAGCAAGAGCAATTAGTGAGGAGAAAGAAATAAAAGGCATCAAACTTGGCAAAGAGGAAGTCTAATTATTCATGTGTGCAGATGACATGCTGTTGTACATGGAAAAACCTAAACATTCCACCAAAAAGCTGTTAGAATTGATAAACTAATTCAGTAAAGTTGCCAACTACAAAATAAACATACTAAAAATTGTAGCTTTTTGTATGCTAATGATGAACTCACAGAAAGATAAATCAAGAAAGAAATTTCATTTACAATAGCTAACCTTCCAAAAAAATTAGAAATAAATTTAACTAAAGAAGTGAAACATCTCTAAAATGAAAATTATCAAACACTGATGAAAGATTTCATCAAGGACACAAAGAAATGGAAAGAGATTCCTTGCTCATGGATCAGAAGTATAAATATCATCAAAATGTCCATACTACCTAAAGCAATCTCAGATTCAATGTAGTCTCTATCAGTATACAAATGACATTGAATGCAGAACAAGAAAAAGCAATCCTAAAATTTATGTGGAAACACAGAAGACCCAGAATGGCCAGGTTGATCAAGAAAAATCAACCTGAAGGTATCACAATACCTGACTTCAATCATACTACAAAGCTATGGTAATGAAAACAGCATGGTCCTGTCATAAAAACTGATACGCAGATCAATGGAACAGAACAGAGACCCCAGAAATTAAATCCACATCCATACAACCAACTGATTTTTGACAAAGTGCTCAGACCATAAAGTGGAATAAGAATGCTCTCTTGAATAAATGGTGCTGGCAAAATTGGATGTATATTTGTAGAAAAATGAAATTAGATCCATACCTCTCATCGTATACAAAAATCAACTCAACATGGATCAAAGACCTGAGACTATGAAGTTACTAGAATAAAATGTGTGGGAAACACTCCAAGACATTGGTGTAGGGGATGACTTCTTGAATAACACCGCAAAGCATAAGCAACCAGAACTAAATACATGGGACTATGTCAAACTTAGAAGCCTTTGCACAGCAAAGGAAATGATCAACAGAGTAAAGAGATGTCCAAAAGAATTGGAAAAAAATTGCAAATCACTTTTTTGATAAAGGATTAATATCTTTAATATATCAGGAACTTCAAAAACAAACAAAAACAACAACAACAACAACAAAAAACAAACAAAAAAACCCAACTAATCCAGTTGAAAAATGGATGAAGGAATTTAAGAGGTGGTTCTCAAAAGAAGAACTATAAATGGCCCACAAATATGTGAAAAAATGCTCACAACACTAGCCATCACAGAAATGCAAATCTAAACCAAAATCATATTATCACCTCACCCCTGTCAGAATAATTAATATCTAAAACATAGAGGGTAGCAAATGCTGGCAAGCATGTAGACAAAGGGGAACATTTACACACTGTTGGTGGGAAAATAAGTTGGTACAGCCACAGCAGAAAACAGTGTGGAGATTTCTTAAAAAATTAGAAATAGACTTGCCATACGATCCAGCAGTCCCATTACTGGGTAATACCCAAAAGACTTTAACATAATGTATCAAAGTCATACCTGTACCACCATGTTTATAACAGCACTGTTCACAATAGCCAAAATTTGGAATCAACCAACGTGTCCATCATTAGATTAATGGATAAAGTGGCACATATATACAATGGAATATTATTCAGCTATAAAAAAGACTAAAATTCTACCATTTGCAGCTAAATAGATGTAACTGGAACACAGCATGTTGAGTGAAATAAACTGAACCGAGAAAGACAAATACTGGATGTTTTCCCTTATATCTGGGAGCTAAAATTAAAAAAAAAAAAAAGGCCAAAAAAAAAAAAAAAGGGAAAGCAAAAAGAATTATTTAACTATTGCTCCAAATATAGTTTTGTAAAACTTTGCTTTCTACCTTTGTGAAACCAGTGGTTAAGAATGCCATACTAGGCCAGGGCCACGGGCTCAATAGGCTAATCCTCTGCCTGCGGCACTGGCACACCGGGTTCTAGTCCCGGTTGGGGCGTGGGATTCTGTCCCGGTTGCCCCTCTTCCAGGCCAGCTCTCTGCTGTGGCCCGGGAGTGCAGTGGAGGATGGCCCAAGTCCTTGGGCCCAGCACCTGCATGGGAGACCAGGAGAAGCACCTGGCTCCTGGCTTCGAATCAGCGCAGTGTGCGGGCTGCAGCGGCCACTGGAGGGTGAACCAACGGCAAAAGGAAAACCTTTCTCTCTGTCTCTCTCTCTATCTCTCTCACTGTCCACTCTGCCTGTCAAAAAAAAAAAAAAAAAAAAAAAAAAAAAAAAAAAAAGAATGCCATACTACTAGAGTTTTAATGATCTGTGATTACTTTAAAGTTTACCATATATGGGTGAAATGGTCAAATTTTTCTTTCAATTATTGTTTATAGCCATTGTCTATTTCCACTAAACTAGGGACTTTTTGCTTTTTACTTGTTAACTTCTTACTTGGTGAGATAGAAAGCCTTTTTTACTGTAATGGAAATTTAAAATATATTATCTCAAAAAACTATAAAAAAGAAAGAGAAAGAAGGAAGCAAGGTGGGAGGAGAGAAGGGGAGGTAGGGAGGAAAGGAGTATCATGATGTTCTTAGTTTTGTATCTACAAAGCAAACTGAATCTGTTAAAGACTCATTAAAAATTGAAATTAAAATTAAATAAAGAGGCCCAGGGAGCTCAATAAGCCCTTTCACCATTTGCTGACACATCAAGAAGCTGCCATCCACGAGTCAGAAAGAGAGGCCTCGCCAGACACTAAATCTGCCAAGGCTTTGATCTTGGACTTTCCATTCTCCAAAGCTGCGAGACACAAATTTATGATGTTTGTGAATGAAACAAAAAACACAAAAAGTGAAGCTCACTCAATAAAGTATTTGTGAAAATTTCAATGATTCTGACAACTGGCTGAACATTAAGACAACTTTGCATCATTCCTGTGCATTTTGTCATTGTCTATGTCTTCCTATATTATAGCAAGAATTCTGCATAGTCTCCTGAGGGTCTGTTCATTTAAAACCTAAATTCCTATATGTGAATTACCCGTAGTAATCCCTGAATAAAGTTAACCTTACCAAAGAAACAGTGTATCATTTCATTCTGCTTGATGCATATTTCAATTTTTTATTATATAAAATGATTACACCTCTTGAGGGTGGGATTCCCTATACCAGCTCTCATTTTCTTCCTTTCAAGCTTGGGGACTGAAGGGAACAGTCATCAGAATTCTCTGAGATCTTGGCTGAAAATATAAATTATTCACTTCATCCCAGATCTTCTGAGTTAGATACCCTAGAGGCCCAGGAATCAGCATATTTTAAAAGCTCCTCAGGTTACTATTATCATACTCCAGGCTGGTGATCCTTGCTATATTATTAACCTATATAAAAAGAAGAAACTGGGGTTGGTGTTGTGGCACAGCAGGTAAAGCCACCACCAATAACACCAGCATCCCATAAAGGTGCCCAATGGTGTCCCAGTGACTCAACTTCCAATCCAGCTCTCTACTAATGTTTGGAAAAAGCAGTGGACAATGGTCCAAGTGGCTGGGTCCCTGCCACCCATGTGGAAGACCTAGATGAAACTCTTGGCTCTGGCTTTGGCCTGGACGGCCCTGGCTGTTGTAGCCATCTGGGGAGTGAACTAGCAGATTGAAGATATCTTTCTTGCTCTCATTCCCTCTGTGTAACTTTGAAATCAGATAAATACATCAATCTTCTTTTTTTAAAAAAAGAAGAAACTGAAGAAAGGTTTTGAGAATGATTTAGAATAAGGTACAAGGAGCAAATACTTGATGTCCATGTGCACATTGGTCTATTTCTACAAAAATTTATTGTCATACTCTCACCTAGTATAAACCTCTAAAAACTATTTAAAACATTATTGTTGGCCCAATTCATTTCTATTATGTTTACATTTTACATTACTTAATACAAAGTTGTAATTCCATTTTAATATTGGACTAAAGCAAAAGAACAAACGTTTGGAACCAGTGCATAAAATCTAACACAGAAATAATTTGATCCATTAAACCTTTGGCATGTGCCTTGAAAAATACATACATTTATTTGTGTTATTTCTCAGTTTATTAATATGAGAAATGCATAAAGCATAGAGGTGAACAGGAATACAGATAGGTTTATGAGCCCACTTACAGAATAATTGTGACCTGTCATGACTGGAAATTTCTTTTTTTTAAATACTGATTAATCTTAGTGTTATAGTTTTAGATTATTTTGAGTCAAATTTTTTTGCTACAGAAATATGAAAGTGCCTCTATATATTTTCAACCTACAATGTATTAGAACATTACAAATGTATAATAGAATAAATTAACGCAATGGGCCGGGGAAGAAAGGCAGCTGTAGCACAGGGATTATATGTACAGTTTCAAGAATCAGAAAACAGAGACTCTAAAAGACTTAGATCCTTGCAGTGTGGCATTACAGAATCCACTTGACCTCTCTGTGCCTTGGTTTTTCAACAAAACAGATCACTACTTGTACCTATCAGATCAGACTGCTATACTGTCTAAATGACATGACGTGTGAAATGTTCAAACATATGCTGCATACAAAGATTACTTTTATTCTATTAGTTAGACTTTCTCATTAAGCTTCCAAAAGTTCAGCAAATTCAAGAAGGCTGGCAAAAATTAAGAGACCATCTAGGGACTGACATTGCGGCATAGCAGGTTAATCCGCTGCCTGCAATACTAGCATTGCATATAGCTCTTTTTCATATCCTGGATGCTTTACTTCTGGTTCAGCTTCCTGCATATGTGTCTGGGAAAGCAGCAGAGGATGGCCCGGGTGCTCAGATGCCTGCCACCCAGGTAGGAGATCCGGAAGAAGCTCCTGGCTCCTGTTCAGCCTGGCCCAGACCTGGCTGTTGCGGCCAACTGGGGAGTGATGAAAGATGAAAGATTCTCCCTCCTCTCCCCCCAACTTCTAGCTATTTCTGTAACTCTGTCCTTAAAACAAATAAATAAATCTTTAAAAAGGAGGCAACCTGATACCAATATTTTCAGAACTATTTACTGATGAATATTAAGAATTAAATGGGGCCGGCGCCGCGGCTCAATAGGCTAATCCTCTATGTGGGGAAAAAGGGACACTAACCCACTGTTGGTGGGAATGCAAACTGGTCAAGCCACTATGGAAGTCAGCCTGGAGATTCCTCAGAAACCTGAAGATAACCGTTCAACCCAGCCATCCCACTCCTTGGAATTTACCCAAAGGAATTTAAATTGGCAAACAAAAGCGGTCTGCACCCTAATGTTTATTGCAGCACAATTCACAATAGCCAAGACCTGGAACCAACCTAAATGCCCATCAGCGGTAGACTGGATAAAGAAATTATGGGATATGTACTCTTAGGATACTATACCGCAGTAAAAAACAATGAAATCCAGTCATCTGCAACAAAATGGAGGAATCTGGAACACATCATGCTGAGTGAAATAAGCCAGTCCCAAAGGGACAAATATCATATGTTCTCCCTGATCAGTGACAACTGACTGAACACCAAAAAGGAAAACTGTTGAAATGAAATGAACACTATGAGAAACGGTGACTTGATCAGCATAGCCCTGACTGTTAATGAACAACTTAATACATTATCCCTCTTAGTATTTTTTTTGTCTATCTACTTAATACTACTGGTTTAATTCTGTAATTAATACACAGTTATTCTTAAGTGTTGAAATTTAACTGAAATGTGATCCCTGTTAAATATAACAGTGGGAATGAGAGAGGGAAGAGATGTACAATTCGGGACATGCTCAAGCTGACTTGCCCCAAATGATAGAGTTAGAAACACACCAGGGGATTCCAATTCAATCCCATCAAGGTGGCATGTACCAATGCCATCTCACTAGTCCCAGTGATCAATTTCAGTTCACAATTGATCATAATGATAGGACTAAGAGTCAAAGTGATCACATAAACAAGTCTAGTGCCTGCTATACTAACCGATAGAATAAATAAAGGGGAGAGCGATCCAACATGGGAAGCAAGATACACAGTAGACTCATAGAATGGCAGATGTCCTAAACAGCACTCTGGCCTCATAATCAGCCCTTAAGGCATGCAGATCCGGCTGATAAGCCCATGAGAGTATTTCAGGCATGGAAAGCCAAGACACTCTGGCAAAAAACAAACAAACAAACAAACAAAAAACCTAAATGAAAGATCTCCGCGAGTGAGATCCCAGTGGAAAGAACAGGTCTTCAAAGAAGGAGGTACCTTTCTCTGAAGGGAGAAGAGAACTTCCACTTTGACTATGACCTTGTCTAAATAAAATAAGAGTCAGAGAACTCAAAAGGCTTCCAAAGCCTTGGAAACTCATGACTGGAGCATAGGGAGATTACTGATGCCATAAACAGGAGTGTCAATTTGTAAAGTCAACAACAGGAGTCACTGTGCACTTACTCCTCATGTAGGATCTTCGTCCTTAATGTGCTGTACATTGAGATTTAATGCTATAACGAGTACTCAAACAGTATTTTTCACTTTGTGTTTCTATGTGGGTGCAAACTGTTGAAATCTTTACTTAATGTATACTAAACTGATCTTCTGTATATATAGAAAATTGAAAATGAATCTTGATATGAATGGAAGGGGAGAGAGAGCGGGAAAGGGGACGGTTGCGGGTGGGAGGGAAGTCATCAGCGGGGCGGGGGGGGAAGCCAATGTAGTCCATAAGCTGTACTTTGGAAATCTATATTCATTAAATAAAAGTTAAAAAAAAATAAATAAAAAAAAGGCTAATCCTCTGCCTGCAGCGCTGGCACACCGGGTTCTAGTCCCGGTCGGGGCACCGGATTCTGTCCCGGTTGCCCCTCTTCCAGGCCAGCTCTCTGCTGTGGCCCAGGAGTGCAGTGGAGGATGGCCCAAGTGCTTGGACCCTGCACCCCATGGGAGACCAGGAGAAGCACCTGGCTCCTGGCTTCAGATCAGCGCGGTGCGCCGGCCACGGCTGCCATTGGAGGGTGAACCAATGGCAAAGGAAGACCTTTCTCTCTGTCTCTCTCTCTGTCTACGCTGCCTGTCAAAAAAAAAAAAAAAAATTTAAATGGGGTTTGTAGGGTGGGCATTTGGCAAAGCCGTTAAGTTGCTGGTTGAGATGCCTACATCCCAAATCCAAGTGTTTGGAGTCAAGTCTTGGCTCCTCTACTGATTCTAGCTTCCTAGTCATGTGCAACCATCGGAGGCAACAGTAATGGCTCAAATACTTGGGTCCCTGCCACCCTTGTGGGAGACCTAGGTTGAATCCTAGGCCCTTGGCTTCTGCTTGACACAGTACTGGCCCTTGTGGGCATTAGAAGAACACCAGCAGATGGGGGATCTCTGTTTCTCTGCCTTAAAATCATAAAATAAAATTTTAAAATATAATTAAATGTGTATTTTCTGTATGTCAGTTTGTGCCTATAACGTCCCTAGGGTTTGGAGAAGATGATGAAAAATAATGCTTGGCTCCTGCTTTTAAAGAGCTTATAATCCAAACAGAGCAATCATCAACCATATGTGCTAAATGAATTGAGAACCACTCAGGAACATTCTGCGGACCTTGGCATCTGATCCATACACTTCTTTTCCAATTAATTCATACTAACTAAAATATCTCACACTATGTCATGCCAGATATGTGCTAAGAGAGTTTATTCTTCTTATTCAATTTAATTAATTTGCATTTTATCTTGCTTTATTTTAAATCACAGGAACTGATAAATGGTTTGGGTTCCTTCTTCACTTTCAGAAAGAACGTCCTTGGTCTTAATTTCTTCACCACCATGCCCTTTGCTTTCTCCTGATCTGGTGAAAAGATAGCATGTTTGAATGACTCACTACTGCTTTGTGCAAGCTCAGTTTAAGTTATAAAGGAAATGAGAGTGCTGCTGAGAAAAAAAAGTTAGATCTACCCAAAAAGAATATGAGACAGTTGTAGGAACACACACTTGTAACTGACAGAGGACTGCAAAGATTTTAAGACACCCAAAGTTTGTTCTCAGCACCACAGTTGGAGCAATCACTCAGTTTATCCAAGTCAGGAAGAAATAAAGTCATTCATTGCTGTATTGATGGCAGCTTCATTTCAGCAACTCTGCATGCATAGGTTTCAAGCAAATATCTCTGATATCGGAGATGACCCCCTAAAATCTATCCGAAAATGTGGCCCCTTAACACTCCCCAGAAGCACCATCTGGGATGCCACATTAGCTACCGGAATTTGGGGTGCCATACAATATCACCATATGCATGTTAATAAATCCCCAATATTAATAAGCCTGAGAGGGTTCTTGCCTAATATTTAGAGAAGAATTCTAAATACCAGCATCAATAAACGAGGCAGCATGGTACATTTTAGGCTTTTATTCAGTGAGAGAGATCATAGGAGAGAGCTTTATCTAAGAGAGAGAGGTAAATCTGGGTTCATACCGAGCGCCAGGAACCAGCCACATGGAGGAGCATCTAGGCCAGGAAGCCTAGGGTGGGTGGCCAGAAGGCCACATGCCCTGGAGGTGCAGGGCTACAGCAAGCCCCCTTCTGGCAAGAGGCCAGGGCAAAGAGGAGAGAAGAAAAGGGTTGGACACACCCTGTTCCAGGCTTTTAATCCACTCTCAAAGGGGAGTGGTTAATTAACCTGATTGGCTGGTGGGCACCCAGGTGTGACCAGGTAGGGGCATGAGGTCACACAGGGGTGTGGCGAAGGTATCAGGTAGGGTGTGAGGTCACACAGGGGCATGGTGAAGGCATGGTCTTCCAGCTCACAAACTTAATTGTGTGTTGTTTTTTTTTTTTTTAATTTTTTTTTTTTTTTGACAGGCAGAGTGGACAGTGAGAGAGAGAGAGACAGAGAGAAAGGTCTTCCTTTGCCGTTGGTTCACCCTCCAATGGCCGCTGTGGCTGGTGCACTGCAGCTAGCGCATCACACTAATCCAAAGCCAGGAGCCAGGTGCTTTTCCTGGTCTCCCATGGGGTGCAGGGCCCAAGCACTTGGGCCATCCTCCACTGCACTCCCAGGCCATAGCAGAGAGCTGGCCTGGAAGAGGGGCAACTGGGACAGAATCCGGCGCCCCGACCAGGACTAGAACCCGGTGTGCCGGCGCCACAAGGCGGAGGATTAGCCTATTGAGCCGCAGCACCAGCCCCTAATTGGTTTTAACCTGTATGCCTGCTTACTTCATCTCCATGCTGCTTCACATCTTTGTTTTTGGTAATGAATTCAAGCATTTTCCCTTATGCACCTAGATGAATTACATGTATACATATAATTTATAATAAATATTATTATATATTATATAATTATAGAAACTGAATGATATAGGTGATAGGGAACATTTTTCTAAAAAGATTTTTTTAATCTATTTATTTGACAGGTAGAGTTAAAGACAGAGAGAGGGAGAGACAGAGAGAAAAGTATTTCATATGCTGGTCCACGCCCTAAATGGCTGCAATGGCCAGAGTTGGGTTGATCTGAAACCAGCAGCCAGGAGCTTCTGCCAGGTTTCCCATGTGGGTGCAGGGGCCCAAGCACTTGGGCAATCTTTCACTGCTTTCCCAGGCCAAAATAAAGAGCTGGATTAGAAGAGGAGCAGCTAGGATTAGAACTGACGCCCATTTGGGATGCTGGCCCTGCAGGAAAAAGCTTAGCCCACTACACCACAGTGTTAGCCCATGATCATCATTTTAACAAGGCTCATGAAAGGGTACACTCACACACTTTCAAATCTAGATAGAATAAATATTAGATTAGTGAATGGCATTTGTAGTTCATTAGAATTTAGTGAATAAACTATATATAGACAGAAACTTAACCTTGGTAGACACTGGTGAAAATGTCTGGCAGTTCATCCTTGGAGACACATGTGAGCTTGAAGCCAGGCTAGGACATGTCCTGATCATATCAACTCTAGCAAGGCACTTAATCATCTGGACTTTGGATTTCTAAATAACCCAGTGGTATGCACCTCACAGGGTTATTGAAATAAGAATGTGTATAACATGTTCAAGAAAGTACTAGGCACACAGAGATCCCATTATTTATGTACCTTTAAGTGGGAGATGATAGTAGCAAAATGAGTATGTTTCTTTTTCTGATTTATTTATTTATTTGAGAGGCAAAATTACAGACAGAGGCAGAGAGACAGAGAGGTCTTCCTCCCGCTGGTTCACTCCCCAAATGGCCGCAATGGCCAGAGCTGTGCTAATCTGAAGCCAGGGACCAGGAGCTTCATATAGGTTTCCCACGTGGGTCAGGGATCCAAGCACTTGGGCCATTCTCTGCTGCTTTTCGCAGGCACATTAGCAGGGAGCTGGATCAGAAGCAGAGCAGCCAGGACTCGAACTGGTGCCCATATAGGATGCTGGCACTGTAAGTGGAAGCTTAACCCTCTAAGCCACAGTGCTGGCCCCACTTGATCCTAACTCTTACCATCACTTCTATATCATCTTGGCAATTTCTACTTTCAAGCACTAGATACTGCACGTGTGTCTTAAGGGCTTACCATGCTTCACCCTTAAGGAACTCATGAAATTTAGGGTTTGGTTTTCATCACATGGTCGTAAATTGTTGGGGATACACGCTGGGACTTTGGTCTAACAGGAAGTAGGCTGAAGGCAGCTTCCATGGTTGATAAACAGTATCATGAACAGGCTAGGAACTTGATGTTGGAAGATTATCAGTGCATAGTGTAACTGTGCTAACAGCAGGGACTTTGTGGATCAAAATAGCTCATTGTCATAAAAATGGTTATCTCTTCCCTTCTGTTGATAAAAGGATACTATTGTATGGAGATTATAGGAACTGAGAAAAGTAACAGAGAAGAGCAGCAGGGTAGTGGTATTGTCCCTGATGTTTTAAGGATTTGAGAAAATAACTTGGTAAATTTATATATAAGCACTTGCTTGTCCTGGGAGAGAACTGTTATTATTCTATATGTTAGTATCTATACAAAGTCAAAAAGAGGAACATAATATTTCATAATTTTGAGCTTGATTTTACTCTTGCCTGCTTCTCCCACCTGTTTCCTTTTCAAAGGACTACTGTAACTTTAATGTTGCTCAGAATGGATTCTTTTTGTACAAATGATGGTTAGCAATCAAATTTTAATAATAAATGCAGTGACATATTCTTTCCTCCCATGACACTTCAAATAGTTGTATAACTTTCGTAAGGAATGAATTCCAACCCTATTTACTACAATTTGTCTCAAATGTGGACCACAGTCAGTGATGCTGCATTCATTCATTACTTATAGAATACCATAATTCTTTAATTTTGCTATTGATTAACCCCTTTGCTGTTATTTTGAAACTAAGATATTCAAACAAAATCCTCAATGACACTAGCCTTTCTCCACCAATTGTTCTCAAAGAGCAGAATCATCTGGAACTAGGAGTACTCCAGACTCAAGTAGTAGAAACACTGGGGAAGAGATCCAGGAAGCTGTGTTTTATCAAGCCCCTGGGTCTAATGCATGCTCATCTGAGACGTACTGATCTAGCAGAATCTCATGGTACCACCAGGATTCCATCACAAAAACGGGCTCTAGTGTAGAAGTTAAATGAGATTACCTTTTACCAACACAGAAGAATCCTGATACACTAAATTCTCAGAAGTGCAACTCTTAAGTCAAAAAATTAAAGATTAAGCTAATTTCTTTCCTTATATACTGAGGTGTTTGCTTCTAGCAGGTTTAAAGATCTTCAAGCACTGAGAGGCAATGGCATTTTGATAGTCCTCTAGATGTGAAGAATAAATGCGCTGGCTTTATAGTCAGAGTAATGCTGGCGAGTTTGGTCTGATGCTTAGGGATTTAAGACGACGAATGGGTAAAGCTGGGCAGGAATCTCATTCTAGTCATGCCCTCCTTTCCTAATTTCCCTTTGCACTGTTTGGTCTTCTTCCCCTTTTCCTTAGGGAGCTGAGTGATTGATAGCCTAATCCAATGACTGTATTACAGCTGCCTCAACTAGAACTCTTTTCCTTATCATTAGCAGTTAGCCTATGGTTAAATTCACAGCTCACTGCCTGGTACAGCCCCTGAGATTTAAGGGTCTGGCCTTTAGAAAATATTTAACATAAAACTGAAATCTTGACACACTGAGAACTCAGTTCTCTGCAAGGCTTCTTTAATTAATCCAATGTACTGTACCATTGTTCCGTATGAGACTGTGACATGGTGAACTGTTCCTGAAGCTTACAGAGATGTGTAGTTCTAAATTAAACAGCCGCTGACGTGGACCTATGCTGATTTTTTTTTAGTACAGTAGATATGCATGAATCTGTGAATATTTAAATTCAAGCTCAAATAGTGACACAATACTCTGTAGTTTTACTTTCATAATAGAACATTTTTTGATTAATTTCAAGCTTGAAATCATTCTTTATGGAAAAAAACACACTGAGAGGAAAGAAATTTAATAATTCATTACCATTGCCACAAAGGTAACTTTTCCTAATATGCTTGTCAGAGTCCTTTGGTTTACGAAGTCTATCAAATATTTTCTTAGGAAATGGAACAGACAGTAATTTATTTTCCTAATTTTGAACAAAAGAAGAATATAGATAATTTCCAGATACTCATGAACGTGTTGGTTCTACAATACAATTTGTTCTCTCATACATGTGCAGGACAACGCTTATTCTAAAAGACCTAAGGAAAGGATGTAGACCTTGATCTATGCTTTAAACCTTTGCCCTTGCTCCCACCCGTCGATGAGCTGCAAGCATCGATGAATATGGCAGCTGAGTCCCAGATGAAAAATTATGCATCTCATAAACTGCTATTCTGCTGAAATGTCAAGCCAAGGCAAGGCTGTACCTCAAACTCAGCACTTGGCATTTTCCTTCTGTCTGCTTTGTTGCCATGAAGCAAACATGAACAGTGAGGATTTGTGTAGGACAGGTAGCAGGCGAGCTCACTGTCAAAAATCTATTATTAGGGCTCTGATCTTCTGCACAGACCAACGATGGCTAAACAGTGAGAAACTCAGGCTCCAGGAAAAGCAATATAATGAAAAAGAGGGTTCTTTGTGAGTCTGTAACTGAATATATACAAATGAGCATTATTTAAATCAGCTTATTTCTAATTGTGAGCTTTTCTCAACCAAAACAATAATTTATAATGAAAATTATAATTCATCATCTTTATTTGCAATACCTACTTTCAATTGTTCTGCAAATACAGTATATATATATTACTAATAATTTGATTAATTAAGCTTATAATAATCAAAAATATTTTCCATATATGAGTAATAGATAAGCTTTTTTGGTATTATTTTGGTGGACACACTAAAAGGAAAGTGATAAGCAGATCTAAAACGGCAGGTTCTTCTTTTAATTATTCTTTTTGATATGATTTATCTCCACATTTTTCATTCATTTTAATTATATCTTTATTTATCAGAATATTTTAGACATTTCAGTGTTAAAGCCTAACTTCTTATTGATACAGACAGTTACAATAGATAGCTTAAATTTTATGACAGAGAGTAGGCGTGTTTTTCTAAAAGGATTTTATGCATCAATAACCATGTGATTGACATAGAAAAATCAGCTCATTAAGAACTATTTCCTAATAAAAATACCAATACTGTATTTTGTGACATAATTGTATTGTATAATGTAAGAACTTAAAGCAATCCTATCAAAAATCTTTAGTTGCTTACATTTGAAAAAATAGTTATTCAAAGCAAAATGCAACTAAAACTTCTGAGTTTCCAATCTATTGTGTTATGCTATCTTTTGATTAGACACAAATATTCACAATTAAACATATACTAAAATAATATTATTATTGGAGTGTATTACCCTGAACTTGTACTTATGTAGTGCCTAGTAGCAGGCTGCATGCTGTTAGTTACAAGTCACACATGAGTAACTATATTAAATTGATAAAATGTGCTTCATAGAGTCAATGCTAAAAATTCTTTTTAAGCTACTATATCAATTTGTATATGTGAAAGTTTCATAAAGAATATACTTTATACTCACTTCCAGACCTACACCAACAAATTAGAAATTACTAGCAAGATTTCAAATGTCCTTTTTTATTGGTGTTTCCTATATCGGTTTTATAAGAGGCTTGTAACCATAAAAGCTCAGTCTCATTATTGTAGATGATAAGAGCATCTATGGAGTATATAATTTATAATGAAACACAAAAATACTTCAAAATTCATGGAAAATGAGATTAAAAGATAAGCTTATTCTTGTGCAAAAAATTTGGAAGTCAATACATAGTTTTTTCAAAACCCACATATTTCATGAACTTTTTGAAGTACACTCAAAGACAATCATTTCTTATATCTTCCATAATATCTTCTGCATTATTAGTAAATTTGGGCTAAAACAGAGGTTGGATGTTGAAAATCATCCTTGATGAATTATTTAGAAATTAATAAAATAATAACATGTCTTAATATTAAACAAAAAGTTACATTATTTTAACTAAGTTTATACATAAATAATAATTTAAAAATAGGAATCTAAAATTTGAAATAAAAATAAGAATTGAGATTTTTTGGCAAATAATATCATTTAAAACAATGAGTTGATTTAAAACCATGAGTTAATTTAAAACAATGAGTTAATTTTCCAACTTAAGGGAATTAAATTATATTGATCCTAAGGTATCTGTTGCAATTTTAATTAAAGTACTTTCTGAGGGCATTGTGGCACAGTGGGTTAAGCCGTGGCTTGGGATGCCCATATCCTATACTAGAGTGGTTAGGATTGAGTTCTGCCTTTGTTTCTGATCCAGCTTCCTGCTAATACACCTGGTAGCAGATAACGGTCTGAGTACTTGGTTTCCTGCCACCCACATGGGAGAACCGGATGGAGTTCCTGGCTCCTGACTTTGCCCTTGCTTAACCTGGCAGTTATGGGAGTGAACCAGAGACATTCCCCCTGCCACCCTCCCTCCCTTTAGGTCTGTCTTTCCATCTCTCTCTGTCATGCTGTCTTTCAAATAAATAAATACATACAACAACAAAATTTTTTTAGATTTACTTACTTATTTGAAAGGCAGAGTTACAGAGAGGCAGAGGCAGAGCAAGTAAGAAAGAGAAAGAGAGAGAGGTCTTTCATCTGCTGGTTCACTCCCCACATGGCTGCAATAACCAAGGTTGGGTCAGGCCAGGTAGAAGCCAGGAGGCAGGAGTTTTTTCCAGGTCTCCCACAAGGGTGCAGGAGGCCAAGCACTGGGGCCATCTTCTGCTACTTTCCCAGGCCATAGCAGAGAGCTGGATCAACAGTTGATCAGGCAGGACTCAAACCTGCACCTATATGGGATGCTGGTGCTACAGGTGGCGGCTTTACCCATGACACCACAGTGCTGGCCCCACAAAAAATTTTTTAAAAAGTGCCTTCTGCGTGAACAGCATCGGACCTTTTTCCCTAATGGTGTGCTTACATGTGTAACAAAATGCATACAGGACAAGGAAATAACACAGCAATCCTGGAGAATATGAGTATTTCCATTAATAAAAGCACAAAGAACAACAAAAATTCTTTTCTGTGATTTTGCCCTATTGAAAGATGCTTGATTGCTCTGTCCTAATGCAGCTATAAATAAATAAAGATTATCCTTGTGAAGTCAGTTGCATGGGAGATACGTCTGGTTTATGCCATGCAGGACTCATTCTTAACCATCTTTAAAGGACTCTTACCCACAGGGAGGTGTTCATGTGAAAATGTCACACCACAGCTGGATAACACCAGGTGAGCCAAAGTAATCACTGGGTTGGGGTTATATTGAGATGTCCTCATTATTAGGGAACAAGGTCAGATAAAAGGTCAAAATTTGAAACTAAAACAAGAAAAAGGAAAACTAAACTAAAACTAGGAAAAATACTGAGTAATCTACTCAAGGATGGAGTTTATAATTGTTATTAATGAGACTAAATGAAGTCAATAAATTTTTCTCTCCTTAAACCACCAAAATGTAATTATCTACTCAACTGTGTAGTGATATATGAATTAACTGCTATTTGATATAACAAAATATTTCTGTGTGGATTCTAGAGAATGCAAAGTTACATGATAATAACTGATCAGTGCTGACTCTATACTGCTTAAAGAAAGGTAGAGAATGATCGCTTAGAATCAATGATTTATGGGTGTGGAACCATTTTTTCTACCAATGGCTATTTGGGTTTTTAACACCTTTTGCTGGCCATGCAAAATTATCAACTTAAAAATTAGCCTGCTGTAGATTTATTGAATTTCAACTCCTGCTTGCGGTTACCTTGGAAGGGCGAGACCAAATTATTGTGCAGGCCTTAGATGGCCTATGGGCTGGAAATTCCCCACCTCTGTATGCTGGATAGCTTCATCAGCCATCCCAATTTCATGAAAGCATCCCTTATGAATACCAAACAACTTTTATTTCAACAAGATTGTCAGTATGGAATCATTTGAACTATAACTCAGTCTTTAATGGACCCATCCTATGAACATAACCTTGGTAGGTATTTCTCCTGAAATTCAAATTGGTAGATCAAGCTCTTAAGAGTTTAGGTCATATGTCTGAGCCCATTCAGATTCTAATCACCTACAGGTGAATTGGAAATGTGCAATTTTTGTAACAATAAAATTGAGGATAACTTAGAATGTGGTCCCCCTTTTTAATGACTTTTAAACTTCTATAGGCTTTAGAACTTCTGTTATTTGACAGAGACCCTTCTCTAAAACAGTGTCTTTCAGATTATTTTGATGTTAACCACAATTAAAAAAAAAAAAAGAGGCACTACATTGTGGCATAGAAATGTGCATATAACATGAATACCTGAAAAAGAAGTTTGACTAAACAATACTCATTCCAATTAATGGCAAAACATTCTGAAATTTTCCCTATTTTATTTCATTTTTTTAAAAAAAGATTAAACTTGATGCCATCATATGTTCATGAGTTTGGGACTCAAAGTTTGAAAAACATTGCTCTTGAATCCAGGCTAGTGGTATTTGGAAGAATTCAACTAAAATTAAATTCAAGTGAAACGGAAATGCTATCATCACAATGCAAACCACTTTCACTGAATAGTGCATTTTCAGAGAAAAACAATACTGAAAGATGACCATTTTTCTAAAGCAGGTGCACTACCCCAGGTGCCCACTCTTTCCCTATTTAAACAAAATAAAAACCTTCATGCTTCAAATAGGAGATATCTTACTGAAAGAAATAATAATAAGATTGAATTGCGACAGATTATACTGAAAGGGGACAATATCCTTCCCTGGCAATGGAACCTATGTGTTACAATTTAGATGGCTATCTAAATTATTTTATTTAGATTTTACTTAAAAATTAATTCAGTGATTCAAGTCAAGTCACTCTTCTGAAAGAAAACAATCCAATGTTCTTGGAGAATACCTGGGGATATACTCACAACACACAGTGGTAAAGTTTTTAAAAATCTTGTTAAAATATCTAGCATATTTTTTATGATTTTCTATATTTAAGCAGTATTTGATGTCCTGGCAGATGTATTTCATAAAACTAGCAATAGTATTTAGCCATTTTTATAGTTTCCTCACTCTTGAAATTTAAAACCAATATTTTGCTAGGCTAGGTTTTACTAGGAGACATTCTGAAAGTATTTTGTTGTTATAGAACTTTCTTCTGTCCAACAATATATTATCATTGCCTATTTAAACTGTTCTGCAGATTCTAATACCTTTAAACCATAGCAAGCACTACTTTAAAGGAGAAAAACTGCATTAATGTCAGTGGAGAGCGGAGTTATTTCCAAAATAGATTGTTTAATGTGAAGGAACTTAATATAGAACCTATTGGAAATGAGGTACAACCCCTTAAAAATCGTAGAGACTTTTGTTGTTTAAGATGAAAAGTTGCACATAGGCTTAGCTAAGCTTATAGCCCCAGTGACTACTTATAGATGAATTTATAAATCTTAGAAATAGAGTTTTATGGAAATGCTAACAGGCCCTGAGGTATAGCTGAACTTGTATTCAGGTACTGCTATAATTTCCAATGTGTGTATGCTTAAAGACGGCTACACAAAAGACTTTTTCTAATGTTGTAATTTTGTAGTTTTATAAGACTGAGTTATAGTATGGGAGAATATTCAGAAACTGCAGCTTAAATGAGAAAATGTGAATGGTGTTACTTATATAAAATACTGCTGCAATAGTTCTTTTATTAATTTTTAATGTTCAGCACCCTCTGTGACCTCCTTTATTCTCTTGCTGTCAACATGGCAGGCTGGAAAAATTGAAACGGGCTGACAGAAAACATAGTGCCTGTTCCAGCCCAACTCTGGAGTGCCGACCCTTTCAGTGGATCATGCTAACGCGGTCCACGTTATTTGGCATTAGAACAATATTTAAGGCCCTGCTTGATGGCCCCTGATAGCTGTGTTTGGGGCCTGAGCAGGTGCTTCCGGTCAGCATTCCTCTTTCTGTCACTGTGGGACTGGCATTCAGTTAGAAGCTTTTGTGATAGTTTTTGTTTTATCAGAGCTCAGAGACACGCATCACACTCTCAAAACAAAACAAAGCAAAAAGCCCAGCAAGGATAGAGTTTTATTTGTGTCTCTCTAGCCTTTTCCAAAAGCACATTTTGGTCTGATTCAGCATTGCTTTTCTTGAACAGTGGGACACCACTATGTTATGTATATTGACTTCTTTTTCTATCTCCAAGGAGACTAATCCCCATACCAATATAGTCAAGAACCTCACAGCATTGTCTTTGCAAGGCCAAGTTCATGTTGTCACAGCAACAGGGTGCATACAAAGATACCAAAGGGGACCTTGGGATTAGAACTTTTCTTTCTTTTATAAATGCAAGTGTTTCCAAATGAGAAAGAGTGTGCAAAGGTGTGAGGTCTACAAATGTCTTGTCAGCTGAAGCCTGAATAAGCTGCTTTAATGATTTGTTTGAGACAGTTGCAAAAGCAAGGTTTTTGAAGGAGGTAGACTGAGAAATTGTAGGAAGGGTAGAAACTGACTCAGACTATGAAAAAGATATTCAGGGTGCTTACAATTTTCTCTCAGTGGGCCCTGGTAACAGCCATTGTTAATACATGGCAAGAGTACCCTGACCATGAGAAACTCAGAAAAGCACAGATCATGAGAGAATAGAATTTGTGCAAGATCCCTATTTCAGTATTCTCTCACAGTCACTTGAGCCTTCACATCCAATCTGTTCCATGTGTCAGAACTATTAGGAATATTGACCAATAATGAGATATAAGAATTTGGGATGAAAAAGACACAATACTCTGCTTGCAACATGACCTCCTGACTTTCCAACAATCTCTAAGGAAGCATAATGCAGTCAGGGCAACACCTACCTGATACTCCTCCATATGTGGTCCGCTTTCCAATACCCACTGCTGGCCAGGGTGTGCCATCAGCTTTCAATCCCATCAGGCCTGAGACAGTGTTCGTGGCTGTGACACCATCTGCACCACCTGTGAAAAACACACTGCCATTTGCCTGCTGTTCTTAAAGATACAAAGGTTCAGACCCACTCAAACAAATGTGCCACTTTTCAAACAAAAACCATTCATACTGACACAACCCAGGAAAACACAGCACACTCCACTTTCTCTTGAGGACATTTCCTACCTTCAAATGTCTTCACTAATTTAATTGTTACAATTATATTTAAAGTTATAGATAGCTTTTTGAAGATTTAAACATTTATTTGAAAGTCAGAGTTACAGAAAGAGAAGAGAAAAAGAGATCTTCTGTCTGTTGGTGCACACTCCAGAAGGCTGCAAGTTGCCAGGGCGGGGCAGGCAAAAGCCAGGAACCAGGAGCTTTATCCACACTTGGGTGGCAGAGGCCCAAGCACTTGGGCCATCTTCTGCTGCTTTCCCCAGACTATCTACTGGGAACCGGATTGGCAGCTGGGACACAAACCAACACCCATATGGGATGCCAGCCCTGCAGGCGGTTAGCTTTACCTGCTAAGCCACAATGCTGTCCCCAGGTAGAAAGTTTTAAAAACAGTTTTAATTAAGTCAACTTTACTTTCCCAATTATTATACAGATTTGTTGATGCCAAATGTTTTGCATTTAGTGTTATTTTACAGGTAATTTACAATGTCTGCAAGTCAGAGTACGATTTCCATGTGATGAAACACAAGCATATACGATTTGTGAGTCATGTATTGATTGCATGGTTTAGTTGCTCTGCATTTATTTATTTTTTTTTTTTTTTTTTTTTTTTGACAGGCAGAGTGGACAGTGAGAGAGAGAGACAGAGAGAAAGGTCTTCCTTTGCCGTTGGTTCACCCTCCAATGGCCGCCGCTGCAGCCGGCGCACCGCGCTGATCCTGGCAGGAGCCAGGAGCCAGGTGCTTTTCCTGGTCTCCCATGGGGTGCAGGGCCCAAGCACCTGGGCCATCCTCCACTGCACTCCCTGGCCATAGCAGAGAGCTGGCCTGGAAGAGGGGCAACCGGGACAGAATCCGGCGCCCCAACCGGGACTAGAACCCGGTGTGCCGGCGCCGCAAGGTGGAGGATTAGCCTATTGAGCCACGGCGCCGGCTCTCTGCATTTATTTATTGAGATATTTATTGTGCATGTGTTAAACGAAGTGTACTCAATCCTATTAAATATTTTTTAAAAAAACCTCATAAGAAATTTCACATTGTGGAAACAGGTATTTTTTTTTTTTTACTTCATTAAATGTTCACATGCTATTGCTGAGTTTTATGAGGTCATTAAATTTGTAGTAGCTTGCAGTGTCTATGGTTTTGTTGCATAATTCTTTGTGTGTGAAACAAGTTATCTGTTAGGAAAAATTATAAGTGATCTTCTACTCCTAGGCCAGTTTGGTGTCTCTTTTCTAGGCCTGTGAGATCAAGTGGTCAATTTAGCACTGTTTTCTAAACAAACATATTCTAAAACAAACATATAAGTTTGTTGAAAAAAAAACATACTTCAATATGGCTCCATAATTCAAGCCAATATTTCTATAACTGGACAACTTACAAGTCTAGTCCTTACCTTCCTTTGCAGCTCTTGCGATGCTTATAATATCAGTGACATTTGGGGTCAACTTGGCAAAGAAAGGAACCTGAACAGCTTGCCTCACCCAGCGACAGATGTTCCGCACCAGCTCTGGATCCTGTTCAAATAGGTCAGTTAAATATAGAGAATAAATAACTAAAGAATTGTGATCAAAATGTGTACGAGAACAACAGCAAAGCTGAAGATGTGCAAGACAAATCCAACTTGACAATGAGCTACATGACACATTTCTCAAATTTCTCCTCAGCATCACACTTTCACTCATTAGGGAACCAAGGTGAGCATACTTCACGTGAACTGAAAATTCATCTCATAAAGGTTAAATTCCTCAAGAGAGCCTTATGGAAAATAAAATAAAAAGAACCAAATGGAAGAACATGTTTCTCACTTTCAGTTAAATATCAAGAAGGAAATATAAAGTTCTGGTGCTTAATTGAGGAAACATTACATTTTCTAGTGACCTCATTGGTTTAAGCCTAGTAAGACATATTTGAACTCTGACTCCTGGGTAACTGGTATAAATCTGAAGCCTGTTGTTTTCATTACTGGCAGACCTGTCTCCTTCAAGGGTACTGAAAATAGAACAAAAACCTATCTGCAACTTAATCATCAGTCTAAACATGATACATACTTTATGCTAATATGGAATAATTCTGCTGTGGATTAGACATGAGCTGTTCAGTAACTAGCTTACTTTTGTAAATGTTACCAAGATCTGTGCAGCATTTTTCAACACTCATCTACTTGAAAGAATTGATCAAAATGACAAAAATGAAATAAAATATCAAATGCTCTTTCTTAAAAGCAAGGAATAGACACTTTCTTGCGCCTATTTCCTGTGATTTTTCAGGCTTTTATTTTCTCACGGGACAAGTATCATTTAGAGGGCAAACACCTATCCTTTCCATTCAAATAACTTAGCAGTAGTAATGTTCTTTGATTTCTACACATACAATAGTCCTTTTTTTCATTACTTGGAGTGTAAAATTTATTCTGACAGGTACTGATAATGTGCTTTGATAAATTATTTTAAAATATGCAACAGAAATTCATTATTGAACTTGGTAATATTATCTTAGCAAGTTAAAAATGTTTGGAATAAAGTAAAACCCAGAAAAATGCAGACATATAATTCAACTATGAAATAGCAGGCAAGTGTATAATTTGTAATTAATATTTTTATATGTAAGAAAGTTGCTCTTTGCATTTTAACCTTTCTAATTCTTTTCAGATGAATTTCTAATGTTAACCTTTAGAAACAACCTTTTTACTTAGGTTTAATGTATCTTCATCCGTCATCCTGTATTACTCTAAAAGTTATGCGTTTATGTGCTAAGATACTGCAATGAGGTAATTTCTGTTGATGGTTATCATTTCTATTCAGTAAAACTTAATACTTTTAACAAAAAAGTACTGGCTTGGCTTGTTCCCCTTTCAGAACAGTAATTTCTTCATTAAACATAAATATTAAAAAGCACTATATGGAATGCTCTACAGGGTATACTGTGCATTATGAATAGTAAAATCTGGAGACTTAGCTGTACAAATTCTAACTCATGAAAATGGAGATCTGCCCCTGCCCATGCAATGTTCATGAAATATTTATAACTGCTGCATTGGCATTATGAAGGCAGTTGCATCTTTGTGACTTTCATTTCTAAGTTATGAATTTCCATGGGACTTAGCCTAGAAATGACAGTAACTCTAGATGATATGAATTGCATGTCCTTTGTGAAAGTGCTCTTTAAGGTAGATTTGACAATAATTTAAAGATCACTTGAATTGCATAACGTGGAAGGTAGTCTGATAGGAATCACTGAAACAAATTTAAAATATTATTTGGTTCCAACAGAGTAAACACTAATAATCTGATAAAGGTTCCTAAGTGGCTTTCAGTGTGAGTGACCACCATGTCTTTATCATTCACTCTGAACATTTGTTAAACCTTTTTCTATTGATTTACATTAGCTGGCTACTTGAAAACATGTCTCCTAGCCCTTGTTTAATGGTTTGGAATTTTTCAAAGTTCTTTAGTTTCTTAAAAAAATACAGTTCCTTGGTTACCATCATTTATTTGAATCATCTGTCTCTATTTGGGATATCATAATTTGACTCCTCTATGGTTCTGTGAGTAAGTTGGCATTCACATATTTTTTTTTTATCTCCAGCATCAGCCAAGTCAACTGCTGACTAGTCATCATCCTGGGCAGCTGGATTTTTATTACCCTAGAATTTTTTAAGAATTACTTTTTACTCATCTGTGAACATATATACAGACATATAGAGAGTGTTTGCATCTGCTTGCTCATTCCCCAAAAGTCCACAATGTCTGGGGGGATGGGACTGGGCCATTACCAAAGCTGGGAGCCAGGAATCTAATATGGGTTTCCCTTGTGGGTGGCAGGGACCTAACCACCCAAACCATCCCCTGCTGGTTCCCAAGTTGCATGTTTTCAGGAAGCTCAAATCAGCAGAGGAGCCAGGATTCAAATCTAAGCTCTCTGACACGGCACACAGGTACCCCGATGGTGTCTAAACAGCCAGGTCCCAGATTACCTGAGGATTTTAAAAACAACTTCACACCAACATTATTGTGAAAATCAATGATGATTCTGTAACTGTCAAAGATTTTTTGACAGGTATAATAAGGTATATTCTGATATAACCAGAAATGTGAGGAGGCTAATTTCACAATAAAATGAATCTGTATACTTTGGGCTATTAAAAGATAGTCTACAACTATTCACACTTTCCTGGCTGCTTCACATTTTTTATATGAATGTTCAAAATCTAAAAGCAATTAAAAGGGTTTCTGCATCTTGACCTTCTCATTTTCTAGTGATAGTATCAGATAATTCTGCCTTTCCTAACAAGCCAGTTTCTAGAATGTTACTCAAGTGAGTAAATTTTTGACAACTGTAATTCTTTTCAAAATCTTTAGGATAAGATGTAAACAAAGGTACTATTATCTCTCAGACAGTATTATTATCAACACTAAAAAAAATAAAATCATTCTGGACTGGTTTTCTATTTCTGCTACTCAATTAAAGGAATGAATGAAACATATTTTCAGTTTGTTTCTTCATATAGCTATCAAAATATATATTATGTATAGATTTACAAAAACTCATAATTTATGATGCACATCTAAAAGCATGAAATTAAAGAATATTACAAATGGGGTAAGTGAAAAAAGATGGGAAATTAAGTAATAAAAGAATCAATTAATACACAGAAAATACCTAGCTCATTAGATATTTACTGTTTCTATAGGAATCAGTGACGTCTAATTCTCATCATGAATTGCATGTCTCCCACAATAGCTGATCGTGTATGTGTGTGTATGTGTGTGCACGTGTATTTCAGAACTTTTAAATCTTTTGTTAATCATGTAATCACCAAATAAAGCTCTTAGGCAACAGAGATGATGGAGGTATGTAATCTTCCGTGTAGGAAGGCACCGAAGCCCTTACTTAAGTGAATGAGTAAATGAGTAATAGGCCTGGGGAGGAAGGTGGCCTAGGGTACTATATGAGGTGAAGGTACCAGAACAAACCTGTGTAGTGTTGAAAACAGAATAAAAGCAGGCTAGAAATATATTTGGCCTACCTGAAAATTTTAATGAGTAGCCCTCATTAAATTATCTGTCTGCAATTAATATACTGTGGAAGAGATTCCTATGAAAGCCACGCAACAATGACAACAGCAAAAACTAGACAATACAATGTTGACTTGATTGCTTGCTTCACTAGTTTCCACTATGCAAAATTGGTAGTTATTAAAGTTTATTTTTTAAATCTTGGCCATGAGATAATTTTTAATTCTGGAAACGCTTATGTTTTTAATAGTACATTAATGGGTTTCTATAAATGATCCACCTTACTGTTTTTGAGGCCTGTAAAATATCTCTCCATTGTACAGCAATCCTTTTCAACAATTACTTAGGGCATCAAATCTCATAGGTTTCATGCCCTCCACAAAGGAACAAGCACTTTAGAATGAGACTGTGAGAATTTCTTGATAAGCTAAACTACCAGTGAAATTTTTGACTTGAAGAAACATTTCTCTCCAATTTACCTAGTAATTTTCTCTCTGCACAATTCTTTTCAAAATGGCTTTCTTAGAAGCTGGCATTTCAATGAACCCTTTGTAAAATTTTACCATTTATAAAATGTTTTCCACTGAGGAACTCCTAAGTCTTAATTCACATGACATGACAAGAGGTGGCTAGCATTTTTATTATGTATACTTTTCTGATGGAGAGAACTAGGACCTAGAAGATCAACCTGAGTACCAATTTTATCTTCTTAATTTTCTCTCCCATTATCATGTCTTAAACCATCATCTTCTTTAGCAAAATTGCTCCCTAAAGTGAAATTCAGCCATCAATTGTAAACTAGAACTATAAAAGGCTTCTACTTCATTTATTCCTGTAAGACTAGATGTAGCTTCAAAATAACAGGCAGAAGTGATGTATTTATCCTTCCATGTCAGTGTAACATGACAATGCTAACTAATCCAGGTAGTCAACTACCGACCTGTAACTACTAGTGAATGCAAAGGTTGTGCCTTGGAATGGAGATGCTTAAAATTCACATCAATTCATATGTTTTCTTGATGTAAGAATTCTCAGGGAGGTACAACAGCTCTGGAAAACAGTTTGGCAGTTTTCCATAAAGGCTTATGAATCAGTCCTGAAATTCCACTCTTAACTATATATATATATATATATATATATATATATATACCTAATGGACATAAAAACATGTTTCCACACAAAAATTCACACATGAATGTTCATAGCAACTTTTTTTCCAAACAACCCCACACTACTGAATCATGCCACAACTTGGTATTAATCTTTAGAAAAAGTTATACTGGGAGTAGGCATTTGGCACAGTGACTTAGGTCGATGCTTGGAATACCTGCAACCCCTAACAGGGCGCCTGATGAGAATCCCAGCTACTCTGCTTTTGAGCTGGCTTCCTACTGATGCACTTCCAGGGAGGTAGCATATGTTGTATCATTTCAGATTATTTCACAGTATATAACACCACACTTGGCACACAGTAGGCATTTAATTCATATTGTTGAACTGATAAAGTTTACAAGGCATCAGTTGGTACTAACTTTCTTTTTTGTTTATTTTTAAAGATTATTTGTTTGAAAGTGAGAGTTACAGAGGAGAGGCAGATGCAGAACGAAAGAGAGACAAAGAGACAGAAAGAGAGAGAGCGAGAGCGAGAGAGAGAGAGAGAGAGAGAGATCTTCCAGCTGCTGGTTTGCTCCCCAAGTGGCCTCAACGGCCAGGGCTGGGCCAGGCTGAAGTCAGGAGCCAATAGCTTCATTTAGGTCTCCCACGTGAGAGCAGGGACACAAGGACTTGGGCCATCTTTCACTGTTTTCCCAGACACATTAGCAGGGAGCTGGATTGGGAAATAAGACAGTGAGGACTCAAACTGGCACTCATATGGGATGCTAGCACTGCAGGTGGCAGCTTTTCCCACTATGCCACAGTGCCAGCTCCAGCACTAACTTTCTTATTTCTGTTTACTTAGAAGAAAATCAAGAGTATAAAATTAGTGACTCTGGGATAAGCTAGTAAACAACTGTTTTAGGCATTATGTATTATGATAGATAATGGGGACTGAAACATGTATCATGTGCTATCACTATCCTTAAAAAACAAAACTCCAAACACTGCATAATCCAGGGAAGAAAGATGTATATAAAAACATGTAATATGAGTAAAAATCTTGTAAATATGTAAACATTAAACATGTGTATGTATGGTTGTGTATGAAAGGAATTCAAAACCTTTGTGGAAAAATGAAATAAAAGATTATTTTAGTGAAAATATTTTAAATATTTTTTATTTGACAGATAAGAGTTATAGGCAGTGAGAGAGAGAGACAGAAAGAAAGGTCTTCCTTCTGTTGGTTCACTCCCAAATGGCTGCTACGGTCGGAGCTGCTCTGATCCGAAGCCAGGAGCCAGGTGCTCCTTCCTGGTCTTCCATGCGGGTGCAGGAGCCCAAGCACTTGGGCCATCCTCCACTGCCCTCCCGGGCCACAGCAGAGAGCTGGACTAGAAGAGGAGCAACCGGGACTAGAACCCAGCGCCCATATGGGATGCTGGAGCCACAGGCGGAAGATTAGCCAACTGAGCCACAGCGCTGGCCCCAATGTGAAAATATTTTAAAACAATGCACATTTTTTATGACATGCACTTTCCATGAACTTTTTGAAGACCTTTCATACATGCACTTATACAGATATAAAATATGGATACATACAATATACATTTATTTTGTTTTTAGCTTAATAACTATACAATTTTATGGCATATGAGAGTAATATTGCAATACATGTATGCAGCATGTACTGATCAAAACAGAATAATAATAATTCCTTAATATTACTTTATGATAGAAGACTTGGAGCTTCTTTCTTCTATTTATTCATACAACACACACTTATTTGTTGTAAACCTTGGTTTTCTCACTATTTTTTTATGATTTACTTATTTATTTGAAAGGCAGAGTTACAGAAAGGGAGAGGCAGAGGCAGACAGAGGGAGAGAGAGAAGTCTTCCATCCACTGGTTCACTCCCCAGATGGAGAAAATGGCTAGAGCTATGCTGATTTGAAGCCAGGAGCCAGGAGCTTCTTCAGATATCCCATGCAGATGCAGGGACCCAAGGACTTAGGCCATCTTCTACTGCCTTCCCAGGCTATAGCAGAGAGCTGGATCAGCGGTGGAGCAGCTGGGACTCAAACTGGCACCCATATGGGATGCCAGCACTGCAAGCAGTGGCTCTACTCGCTACATCACAGTGCCAGACCCTCTCACTATGCTTTGTAACACTAGGAACTTAGTCCTTCAGTCTAACTGATTTGGTAAACATTATCCAGAGTCCCTTCATACCCTCCTATCCCTTTCCAGCCTTTAGTAATTGGCATTATGTGTTCAGATTGAGGTGATTTTTGTGTCCTTTAATTTTTTATAACTTCCATATGTCAGGGGGAACATTAAGCATTTGTCTTTCTATGCCTGGCTTATTTCACTCAGTATGATGTCCTCCAGTCCTGTCCATTTTGCTGTGAATGACAGGATTTCCTCCTTTGTCAATGGTTGAATAATACTCTGCTGAATATATATACCACATTTTCTTTATCCATTCATCTGACGATGGCCATTTTGGTGGATTTCATATCTTGGTTGTTGTGAACTGTCTTGAAATAAACTTGGTGGAGCAAGTTTTCTTTGATACAATGAGCTCATGTCTTTTGCAACTATCTCCAGTAGTGAGATTACTAGAATATAGGGCACTTCTATTTCAAGTTGTTAAAAGAAATCTAAATATTGCTTTCCATAGTTTCTGCACTAATTTACATTCCCACCAATAGTGTATAGGAGTTCCCCTTTCTCCACACCATTATCAGCATTTGTTACTTTCTGTCTTTTTTGATAAAAATCATTCTAACAAGGGTGAGTTAATATCTTATTGTGGTTTTGATTTACATTTCATTGATAACTAGTGATATTGAGGATGAATATACATGCAAAAATTCTTAATAAAACATTGGCAAACCGAATCCAACTCTACATCAAAAAGATTGGTGATCATGATCAAGTAGGATTCATTCCAGATATGCAGGAGTGGTTCCACTTTTGAAAACCAATCAGGCCGGCGCCGCGGCTCACTAGGCTAATCCACCTAGCAGCTCTGGCACATCAGGTTCTAGTCCTGGTAGGGGCGCCGAATTCTGTCCCAGTTGCCCCTCTTCCAGGCCAGCTCTCTGCTGTGGCCAGGGAGTGCAGTGGAGGATGGCCCAAGTGCTTGGGCCCTGCACCCCATGGGAGACCAGGAGAAGCACCTGGCTCCTGCCTTCGGATTAGCGTGGTACGCCAGCCGCAGCGCGCCAGCTGTGGCAGCCATTGGAGGGTGAACCAACGGCAAAGGAAGACCTTTCTCTCTGTCTCTCTCTCTCACTATCCACTTTGCCTGTCAAAAAAAAAAAAAAAATCAAATCATATCAACAGAATGAAGAAGAAAAACCACATGATTACCTCAATAGCTGCAGAGAAAGCACAGCATCACATTATAATAAAAAAACATCAAAAAATTAGGCATAGAAGGGACATACCTCAAAATTAAACATGCTATACATGATAAACCCTCAGCCAGTATCTACTGAATGTGGAAAAGCTGACAGCATTCCACGTCAGATCTGGAACAAGATAAGGCTGTCCACTTTCTCAAGTCTTACTCAATAGAGTATTGGATGTATTAGCAAGAGCAACTGAATAAAGGCCATCAACATTGGGAAGGAGGAAGTATATATCTGTATCTGCAGATGAAACGATGTTGTACCCGGAAAAACCTAAATGTCCCATCAAGAGCTCTTAAAATTGATAAACCACTTCAATAAAGTCACAGGATACAAAAATCACATAGAAAATAGAGTTCTAGATAAAATTGGCTGCTATCTGAAGTCTTCAGTAGAAAATGACAGACTCACCAGCATGTCCTGTCCTCCCTTGGCACATGCAGCCTTCATTCCTTCTCACTTCAGGTCTTTCACATGTCTGTCTCTCTCTTTCTCTCTCTCTGGGGTATGCCCTCATTTCTTGTCCCTTCATTAGAACCCCTCAGAGCCTTCCAATCTTCCTACCCTACTTCAGCACAGGGTGGATTAGTAAATGACTGCATCTTCAGTGTTTCCTTAATGTTTATTACGTCATTTGTCACAGTGTTTTATAATCATCTTCTCTGTTTCTTAATCAATTTGTCTCTCCTAGACTATTAATCTTTTAAGAGATATATCTTTATCCTGATTCTCTTTTATTCTTATTCCTTAATACAGAGCCTGAAACATGAAAAACACAGAGTAAACACTGTGAAGAAGGAAAAAATGAAGAATTTCTAATTTCTTACCAGCTTTCCACCGTAAGAAAGCATTTGCCTTTTCCCTTCCATAGAGCCAAACAAGCTGGACATACAGAATATCATCAGTGTTGGAGACAGTCTGTGCTGCTCTCCATCAGCAAGGGAAAGTCCTTGGAGGGCAACAGTCCTGTACTAATAGCCCGGAAATCCATGGAGAGCTCCCAGAAAGTCTGATACCTATGCTCTGTAAGGATATTGAGAATCTTTGCAGGCACTTTTTACCCTGCCTCAGCTCCTAGTCCTTAGCTTCAGGTGTGGAGATGGCATGTGAGAAGGGAAGCTTGCCCTTATTCTTGCCAGCTGAGCGAGTCTCACCTTTTATTCCTTAAATATCATTTCTTGTGAATCAAACTTGATGCTGTTTTTCCTTCTTCCAGACAGGACTTAGCTAGTGCATTGCTCTTCTAACGTTCTCAATGTTCAGTGATGCCCATTCCTGCACACTTGGTCCCAGAAGCTAGAATTTTTAATCAATGGGCAGGAATAACCAAGGAATTCCCAACTTCAGGAGTTCTTCAGGTTACTGTTTATATAATAGTTCTCTACCTCTCTATCAGCTCTCTCTCTACCTTCAAATGACAATGCTAATAGTAATGATGTTCAAAAAGATGTACATGCATAATAAGCAGGAAATGGACATCTCCTGCTCTCAGATCAATGTGCTATTCTAGAGCTAATGAACTTCTAAGTGAGACTGTACATGATAGTACCATTACTAACTTACTGTGCAAACACCTTGAGTATCTGTTCCAGGAACCCCAGTTCCAGTCAAATAAGTAAGCTGGCTCAGACCTTAAAAGTTAAGATGGACTTTGAAAGTTAAATGTTAATTTTTTGAACTGTTGAGGAGTAATATAACTTTGTACCAGAACTGATGAGCAGATATTCTAGGGTAACTTAACTAGGAACTGAAAGGTCATAGAGAATACATGCAGAAGCAGGAAATTGTGATACGCAGAGCTCAGACTCTTCTTTAGGAAGGCTCTTGCCCAGATGCAAGTGTGGTAAGCTGACAGCCTCCAACCGTTCCCTCCTCCAGCTCTGTCCCAGACTTTTGGCTGAGGTCCTGTTCCTTTTGAGGGGGCCCCAGCCAATGATAGCAAAACTGTGGAAACTGTGGAACAAGAACCTAGACACTTCTGTCCGTTGTGGGACTCCTTTACTAGGCCATCTTAGCTCTGAAACTCCCTAGTAAGCTGGTACAGATTTTTTTTGGGGGGTGGCATATCCATATTAGAATGACGGACCCCCTTCACATACTTCTGTTTCCTCCCTTTTCCTTTCACAGACATTATTTTCAGGTGGAACTTTTGTTCTCCTAACTCCATCTCTGTGTCTTGATTCCTGGAGGACTCAGCTCCTGTCATCTGTAGTTTGCTCTTTAATAAGCTTATACAGCCTAACCTGGAAAATCTTATTATATGAAGAAATAGGCTATGCACAGACTTTCCTGATGCCACCAGTGGGTGTTCCAAACTGTGGACCAGCTGAGCCAAACTAAACCCCAGCAGGCTTCCTACTCACTGCTTAGAACACACTAAAAACACTTCAGTGGGTCTTGAAATGCAAGCAGTTACTTGCACTACTATGTATGGATTCATTTTGGGTAAGGACAAGTAAGTATTAAAGTGTATAATAAGGAGCTTTTATTCTTTGCAGACATTAGGCAGCTTGGCATTTGCTTTCTTAATGCAAATCATTAGTGTAAACAGTGTAACAATTGATATTTTATACATCTGTTCGTCTATTCATTTAGCTTATGCTTTCCAGTGCTGGAGTTAGACAACAAGCGCAAGCACAAAACCTCAGTATTTTTTAATCCTATATTGGTGTGAATGATTAACCAACACAGGGAGGAGGCTAGTGTAAAACAGCCTTCTGCCCTGGAGCACCCACTATGCTGATAGATACATTTAGGATGAAGAGAGCCTAGGGAAGTCATGCTTCTGTCCTGGGAACTTTATGAAATCCAAGCAAGAAAAAAAATGACTGCTGAAGCAACTTTAAATAACATAGCAGAGAAAACCTCAATCCCTTGGCGATGAATGGTTTTAGCTAAGGAGAACTCATCCATAACAAGTTGGTACAGTTCCTGAAGGAATTTCTTCCTACTGCTGCTGAAAAAGCTGAAAAGAAATATCTAGGCCTGTTTGTTTGTTTGCTAACTCTGTGGTCTGATTTCCCTCTTTAAGATGAAAAGGATTTGGAAATACTATAAGTGGAACAAGATATTTACAATTCTTGACAAAAAATACAAAGAGATTGGATTCTACTCCAAAATTTCAACCCATTCTGGACCTAATAATCTTTATCAATTTATTTATTTACCTTCAGTGGTGTTTTATGAGTGCCCAATACAAAGACTTGTATGTGTATAAAGTCTATTTCAAAGTCTCACAGGAATCAAAGGAAGGAAATGTGGCAGGGGCACCCTTTATTATAAGCATACGTGAAGAAGTAGAAAGTGAAATGTTTTTGGTAAAGTAGGAGCCACATCTCCAGAGACTGGGATGATCTCAATCATCTCGTGAGATACAAACGAGCAGCTCTTGTTTTCTTCTTGCTCCTTTTAAGGGTAGCTGTCTATTGCTTGAACAATTAGAAATTTTACAATGCTAATGAATCTGCATTTATTTCTCATCACATCTTTTTCCATTTTTACTTAATTTCACTTTAGCCTTTTTTCCCATGTTGCCTTTGTGGTTCTCCAATTCAGTTTCCTACTACTATAGAATCTATATATTTTAAAAACAAACCCACAGAGAAGACCAATATAAACAGTGGAGTTTTCCATATTTTGATTGTCCACCATTTCACCAGCCTTCCTAATTTGTGAAGAATTCCCACTATATGAAATATTGCTGGAATATAGAAACTACCCCAATTATACAAGCCATTGAAAACAGAATTTTCCTCTCTCTACTTCCTGGCAAACAGAAAACAAGCACATAACCTGGGCTGTTTAATCTTCCTATCAGGGAGATGCCTACAGTTTTTTGTGATGCTGTGTATTGCATGTCTACTGAGAGCATCCAACAATGGTAACAGTGGTGGTCATTGGTGTTGGTAGAGGTTGTATTTAGCTGGACAACACTTGATGCCCATTTGTGTCTCTTTAGTTGTGGTCCCTTTTCTAAGCCTGCTGTTCCTGCTTCCACCAGTTCTGTAAGACATCTGGTATCCTCCTGATAAACCTCCTTTTTGCTTCTGACAAACACAGTCTGTTTCTGTTGCTTGCAGCTAAGAGTTTTAATTGATACAGGTAGCTAGCCACTATCCTCGCCAGAGTGACCTTATTGCTTAAGTGTCAGTTCATAGCAGGCTTTGACCTCTTTCTATTTATTTTGCAGGCCGCTGCTTTTTGTTCAGGATGCAATGAATTGTGGTAAAAGTTCCCAGGACACAAGCTTTTGTGGACAATTATTTGCCAAGTAATGCCTCTGATCACTTTATTTTAGAAAGGATTGACTGGGCTTGGATGGCCCTTAGATTTCTAGAGTACATGGAAATTTTTTATTTCATACCTATAATTAACTTGAAAGTTTCCTTCAACTTTCCCTGCAAAAGAATAAAGCTTCAACTTTGTCCTCAAAGAACTTATAATCAAGTTATAATCACTTAGGGCACTGAAAAGTTGTCGTAGTCAGTAGAATATATAAATGACATTTGGGATTACAATCTGTCTCTATTCCCCTCTATAAATCATTTAGCATTTGAATATGTCATAATATAACTCATGAGATCCTTGCAGAAAGAAGTGATATATATTAGACATATCCTGCAAGCCTGATTTGAAATTTATTAAGAGTAGCTATGATTTCCTCAAAGAATGATATGTAGATATAGAATGGTAATATAGCCCATAATAGAAAATATCTTGAGGCACTGAAATTAAAGTATGATGTATTTTCAATCTGAATACCTGCATGATTACTAATTCGACAAGGATCTTTGATGTATCCCAACTCAACTTTACAACAGTGCCTGAAGACTACATTGGTTGATAAAACAGTTGATGAATCTTGCATGGGGAAGAAAAAAATCTTCAAATGGCTTGATATACAAAATCATATTAGTACTAAAAACAGATGGGTATTTACTTAAATATTCAGCAAATGTAAAGTCCCACGAGACTGCTAAAGTTAGATAATCTGAAGCTTCACATTTTTTAACTTAAAATGAGCATGCTATGGTGAACTTTACTGGGTTATGCAATTAACATCTTGATGTAGCAGCATCCAATTAGATTTTTGGATAATCTAGGGGAAGGGAACACTCAGCATGATGGAAAAAAAAAAAAACTTTCTATCACACTTTCTCAGTTGCTAGTATTCCTAGATCTTAACATGCTACAGAAGAAATCCCAAATGTACTCACTTATTCCTATTGCTTTGTTCTTTCTGTGATAAGTGAAGGATATATGGAAATATTAACGGGAATCTAAATTTCAGGAAAAAACCTATTGAATCTAGACCAATGTCCTTAATGGGCACTTGCAGCCACCTTGCTGCAATCATGAAAGCTTTATGAAAAGCATCGTTTGGGTTTAAGAAACACATAAGAATTACCCAAAGCAAATGTCTGTATTTGAAGTGTGTAGAAAGTGAATGTGAATGTAGTAGTCCAATGATTACTTTCATTGACTCTTACAGTGTATGCATATGAAGGAGGAGAGGAGAGAGAACTGTGAAGGTGATTGTAGTTGGAACCTTGAAGGAATCACAAAGAGGCACTGGCTAGAGTGGGGCTGGGGGGTGGGGGGGGCAGCTGTGAAACACAGGTGTATGGAATAGAGAGGACTCTGAGGCATGAGCACATATGCCACAGCATGCAAAAGGGAAGATTACTAGAGCAGATGACAGGAGTGGGGAGGAGACATGGCCACATGGTTCACCTGAGTTAAGGGTCAGTTTCTGATTTCTTTTTAAAGATTTATTTATTTATTTGAAAGTCAGAGTTACACAGAGAGAGAAGGAGAAGCAGAGAGAGGGAGAGAAGTCTTCCATCTGCTGGTTCACTCTCCAGTCGGCCATAACAGCCAGAGCTGAGCCGATCCTAAATCAGAAGCCAGGAACTTCTTCCAGGTCTCCCATGTGGGTGCAAGGACCCAAGGACGTGGGCCATCATCAACTGCTTTCCCAGGCCATAGCAAAGAGCTGGATGGGAAGTGGAACTGCCAAGGACTCGAACCGGTGCTCATATTGGATGCTGGCACTGCAAGCAGCAGCATAACCCGCTATACCACAACATCAGCTCTGAGAGATTTTGTGACTCATCCTTTAGTCCACAAGTAAACATTCAAGGGCCATATGTTTAGCTCCATATTTTAAAAGCATAACATCCATTTATGTCTGTGGGGTAAGACAAGATAAAGTACAAGCTGGCAGAACAATCAGAGAAGAAGGGAACAAGGAAAGAAATGCCTAGGACAGTTAAGAATTTCAAGCAGACTGGGATGTTATTTTCATGTTAAATATTAAAAACTTTCAAGATAAGGGTAAGCTGGAGTTGGAGAACGAAAATCAAGAAAAATGGCTGGGGGATGGCAGTTTCATCAACCAAGTGAAGAAATACATGAGAAGCAGGGTGGGGAGGTGGATACTGAGTTTTAGATGTATTGAGTTGGAAGTCTCTACAGGTCATCCATCTGAAACAATCTGGTTGAGAATCGACGGGAATCTGAATTTCAGGAAAGCAGTTTTGGAAACCTAGCCTTTGGAGTTACTACCATGTAGACTGTGGTTGAAGTATCATAAAAAATGGAGAAGATGGATGGAAAAGGACTTAAGCCTTGGGATCACTAATACTGAGGCACAGACATCTTGCAGTGGTCAGGGAGAGAAGAAAGCAATCAGGAAAAATACAAGTAGGGTAACTGCAATAAAAGATGTGGATGAAGTCCTTGATGTAAAATACCACAGAAAGATCAGGTAGGAAGAGGGCTGAAATTTAAGAAATGTAGTTAGACTGACAGGTCATTGCAATGTGATAGGAAGTTAATATTTGTAGATGCACACAAAGTAAAAAAAAAAAAATCAACAGTACAATTAATCAGACTATCAGACTCTAGAACACTGCTTGGCATAAAAGATGTATGCAACAAACATGTGTCAATTATCAATTAACTATAGTTAATAGTTTTATAGTTGTCACAATCAGAAAGAGATCACTTGCATGTATGCAAAGATAAAGAGATAGTAAGACATTTTTAAGGGAATCAGTTGTGGTTCAAACAACATCTCTGAATGCTTAAATTTGGTTAAGGGAAATCTGAGACCCAAACAATGAACGTCATGAAATATATAAATAAAATTAGAGGCTCAGAGAGTACCCGAAGAAGCTATTTAGATCATTCCCAGAGAATTTTACAATTGATATACAAACAACACAATGACATAACAAGTGTTCTCACATATATCAAATATAGCATCGTTACTGTGCTTAAATCATTCCTGCTCACTGTTTTCCTCATATTATCCCTAGGGAGACCACAGAATACACTGCTTCTCACAGAATTTGTAATCATCAAATTCACACCATCATGCTATAGATTAAATCGTATTTTTTCTTATTTTGAAAAGTAAAAATAAAAGCTGTTTTCTGATTTATATAATTTTCCAGATTTACACCTTTCTTCAATGTTGTCTTTTAGAAAGTGTTTTCCTGATTATAAAAGATATTTGTAATTATCGTGGAAGAAAATTAAAATGAGTAAAAATTAAAATTACTCATAATGAAACAAGTAAACAGCTGAAAAATGAAAAAGGTGCATTTCCTTCTATTTTGGAGTAAGAATATATACTTTCCTTTAAATTTATTTTTGAAATTTTTAGCTATGATTCCTTTATTTACAGTTGATGTCATGGGCATTTTCTGTCATTATACTTCTTTAAAAACATCATTTTAATGTTTATATAGTAGTTCATGTAAAATTCACATATCACAGATATATCTTTTTAAATTATTTATTTCCAGTTTTTTACTTTAAAATTGTTTCCAAATTTTACCATAAATTACATTGGTCTTAATTTTTTTTGTGGGTGGTGTCATAATTTCCTTGTTTTGGTTGGTAGGCCCTTGCTTGTTGGAAGAACACGAATTTTTACAATATGCAAACAAAAATGGGCATTTAGAAGGCGTAACTCTTTAGAAGAGCTAGGTACTCAAAAACTCTGGAACTCATGCTAGAACAGACACAGGGCAGTGTGTTTTCATGGGAGAAACTGACAGAGAGACAGAAGTGATCTTTCAGGCAGTATACAACACCCAGCAACAATGAAACAACCAGCCTTAGTATTCTCTCTCTCTCTCCAGAAGAACACAGCACTTAACAGCTTTATGCCACACTCACATATAGATTCTCCCCTCAGACAGCACGTGCATAACTGGATTCCCCTCCCACAGTAAGTAATTTAACCCAATGTTATTCATAATAGGAGTCTCCTGAACATTATACATCACAGAGGTCCTTTTAAAGGCATAAGAGAGTTAGACTGAAGCCACAGTTGTCTGTAAATAATTAAAAATAGACAATAATTTATTTATTCATGTCAACAATGATAAGAATTCAACTCCAGTCACTATACAACGTGATAGGAGAGTCATGTTAGTTCATTTATGTTTAACTTATAAGACCAGAATTACTGTTTCCTCCATGAACGGTATCTTTTCCTATTTACATTCACACACACTTTATTTAGTCCTTGAGAAACTGAATTTCTCATTTATTGTTCCTAAGAATTGTTTAAAGAAATGCTTATTTATGTATTTCAGAGGGAGGGTTAAGAAAAGAGAGCAAGTGAGAGATAGAGATAGAGATAGAGATAGAGATAGAGATAGAGATAGAAACAAACTCCTATCTGCTGTTGTGTTCCCAAATGACTATAATGTCCTAGGCTTGTCTAGGTCAAAGTTGGGAGCTAGGAACCCAATCTAGGTATCCCCTGTGGATGACAGGAACCCAGACACTTGAGCCATCATCACTGCTATATGCCTGTCCCTCCTCAGTGTTATATATAAATACATATACATATTGATTGCTCAATAGACAATTATTAAACAGACTGATAGATATTACTTATTAAAAAACTGGATAGTATGATAAAAATATTTGAAAAATATCAGTGGGGTACATTTCCAAAGATACATTGATTAACAAGATAACAAAATATATACTATTAATAATTAGGAAATAAATGTTCAGACTACATAAAATTCTATATTGCTTTTATTTATTTTAATTACTTATTTATGTTTTTTTTTTATTTGAAAAGCAGAAATCTTCCATGCTCTGGCTCACTTCTTAAATGCATGCAGTAACTAGGGCAGGGCCAGGCTAAAACCAGGGGCCTACAACTCAGTCTGAGTCCCTGGCATCAATGAAAGGGGCCCAAGTACTTGAGCCATCACCTGGTACTTCCAAGAGTCTGCAGCTTCAAGAAGCTGTATCAGAAGCATAAGAGCAAGAACTACAACCAGGTTCTCCAATATGGGATATCGGCTTCCCGGGTGGCAACTGAACCACTGTGCCAGATGTCCTTCCCAGGTTTGGTTTTATAAAGCGTCCTTAAGTAATCGGTTGCTAATCATCTGAGAGTTATATATTTACTTACATATAATTAAATTTACTTAAAATTAATAAAATTCTACTGTGACTATGTTGCAAATCAATCATGCTATAAAAGATCTATCTGTGAATTTCAAACTTAATCTTATTGCATCAGTTCTTCATACAAAGACTTTTTATTTATGAGTATTTTATTTCACATTTGATTAAGCTAATGCCTTGGTTAAAGTGTGATAAATTAAAGAAATATTTCTCAAAGTGAGTAAAAGACATTTTCTGAACTACTTCCTAGATTTTGGGGCAATTTGTAGGATGAAATTATGCCAAAAAAAAGTAGCTATGAAAGAAGGGAAAGATGATGCATAATGATAAATCTGAATTTTAAAATTTCATGAATAGGAATGAGAATTACAAAAATATATTTTAGGATATGGAATTGCTACCAATTTGAATCCTGCAGAAATTCAATTTTATGGTGATGCTATTAACTTTGAATTACCCATATCACAATAGGAAGAACCATTTATATTACATGTACATTCGAAAATTAAGTATATTAGCTTTTTGGGATGTAATTAGGGTTATAAGTGCTCACTCACAACCTTTTAAAATAACTGTATTATTGAATTCTTTTTGAAAATTAATTTATTTGAAAGGCATAGAGACTGAGAGAAAGAGAGAGGAAAAGAATCTTCCATCCTCTGGTTTACTCCTCAAATGCCAGTAACAGCCAGGTATGGGCTAGGACAAAGCTAGGAGCCAGGAACTCCACTTGGGCCATTATCTGCTGCTTCCCAGGCACATTAGCAAGTAGCTGGATTGAAAGTAGAGCTGCTGGGACTGGAACCCACACTCTGATATGGGATGCTGGTGTCTCAAGCAGCAGCTTAACCCATTGTACCACAACATTGGTTCTTCTTAATCTTCTTTATTTCCTGTATGTAATCCTGGATTAAAGTTATGTGTGATGAGCACTCTGCTATCTACTAATAGGCAAGGGTAAAAGATAACTATGCATGAATGGAACACTAGAAAATTGTTTCACATTTTGAAATAAAAATATACACACAAAAGAACTGATTACTATGCAGACATATGAAAACATATGAAGAACATTTTGTTTATATTCCTTATTTCTTAAGAAATGTCCAAATATTTTAACAGTAAAAGTCCATATAAATAAGTATTGATTCTCCCGGCTATATAAGAATCCACCATGTGCTCTTCAATGATCATCAACAGTCCTAAACAAATTGTGAAGATGATAAGTCTTTTCTCTTTCACATCATTTTTAAATTATGGTTCACTGAACAGCTGTTGTTTAATGAAAACTTGAACTTCTATAGTATGTAAAATACGTGCCCGGTAAACAACGTGGCATTATCAGCCATATTTATCTTACTTGCCTACTAGTGAGCTGCATGTTGTGCAGTCATGATCCTCACTTGGTGATACTTGTTATTCACTTTTTCAACAATTACTAGTCTATCTGATGATGCTTCACAGTGAATAAGAAAAAGTTATTCTTCTTACAGACTTTTAATTCTAGTGGAAACCAAAATAATAAAAATAAACAAATATGTAATATTAGTTTCAAGTAGGTGGTAGTGAATATACAACAGGGTAAAAGGATAAGATTAGAAAGTGCCTGGAGTGTAGGTATGATAAGTTGGAGATATATTACTAGGGTTAACTCTTCAAATTAGTCACACCTATCTCTATGTTTATTCTATAATCAACATAAAACATCAAGTTGCGGGGCCAGTGCTGTGGCGTAGCAGATAAAGCCACTGCCTGCAGTGCTGGCATCCCATATGGGTCCCAGGTCGAGATTGGCTGCTCCGCTTCTGATCCAGCTCTCTGCTATGGCCCAAGTCCTCGGGCCCCTGCATCTATGTGAAAGACCCAGAAGAAGCTCCTGGCTTCAGATCGGCACAGCTCTGGCTGTTGCAGCCAAATGGGGAGTGAACCAATGGATGGAAGACCTCTCTCTCCCTCTCTGCCTCTCCTTCTCTCTCTGTGTGTAACTCTTTCAAGTAAATAAATAAATCTTTAAAAAACACATCAAGTTGCTTTTAAATGTGCATTAAAATTATTTTAAATTCATGTAGTTAAACTTTTACTTTGGTCATTAGTTGTTCAAAGTTAGAGATCATATATTTTTTCATCATGCAGGATCATCCATAGGGGACATCATAATACTGATACACAGAAGGCTCAAGGGATGTGTGAGTTTTTGCCTGAAGATTCCTTACTTTAGGTAAAATGGCATTAGAGTGATACAAATGAAGCAAATGTGCCAGTGAAATATTATGCAATCATTCCCTGTTCCTATTGCCCAATTTGATACACAACACAGTAACAGGAAACAGAGGTGGAGTTAAGAGAGCTTGTAAAAGGTCAATTCTTAGCCAAGTGATTTAGTTACACCAATCACTGCAGGATTCAGATTTTTTGCAAAGCTATGTATTGTTTTATGTAAATACTGCTATATTTTATATGGTATTATTCACTGATAACACGACAAACATTTGACTCACTTTCCTATCGGTTATTGTTAGGTAATGAGATCTCCTTCATAAAGGAGGTAAGGAAGAAGGAAAAGAGGAAAGAAAAAAAGAAAGGAAGGAAGGGAGGGAGGCAGGCAGGCAGGCAGGTCAGTCAACTCAGGAAGAGTCAACGTAAGAAACTGCATAACCTCTGTGAAGCATTATGACTTCCGAGTTTTGCTACAAATTAAATGATGATGTCATCTGTTCAGAGGAACTTGAGAATAAAGAGTAGTTGTTGTTAAGACTTAGATATGATATACGATTGAGTGCTTGCATATTTATTAAGGAGAAAAGCGATTAAATTTCTACTTAGCAGCTATATTATACTTAGGTTAGGGCAGGAATTCCAAGAAATACAACTCCATAGTACTAATGGAATATTGTTATTCCTATTCCATCTAATATCTAGGAACTCTTTCATTCAAATAAGAACGCTTTATTTTCTCCTTTTTAAATATTTTTTCCAGCTCCTGTTATTCCACTTAGACGCTACTGAGTTGATCACTGTTGACTGCCTTCTAATTGTTTCTGTAGAAATAGGGTGCATTCACTTGGCATTCTCAGCTTTTCGGTTCCCTTGTCAAGCTCTGCCATTTGAAGCTCAGAAGTCTGAGCTGCTTCTTTCAAATAATAGTTTATCTTAACTATGTGTGAGGTCTCTCAGTTACCTCTGCTTCTCTTTCACAACTTACCTCCTTTGGGGCCAGAATGCTTTTGAAAAATTTAAAATGACTAAACAAAAATTTGCATGTGTAAAATAGTTATTTACATTTTAATACACATACATCACATACATCCAATTTTTACTGAAGACACAATGCATATATATGTATGTGAGTGTTGGAATACATATAGGTACACACACATGCACGTGCACGTGTGTATATGTATATGTAAATATACATATTTTAGTTGATATAGTAAGGTTGGTAGTCATATCAAAGTGGGAGAAATAGCACCACTCTAGGTACTTTTCTGAGGTAGAAGCTCTGTCTATGAAATTCTGATCATTTTGTTGGGCACTCTGTTTTCAAGTATCTTCATCTACTCTAAGTTCTTCATTCAGCTGTAGCCTGAATACAATTCAGGATAGTGATCAAAAACTATCGCAGAGACCCCTCACGTGACAGAGACTATTTTGCATTTTCCCACTTTACATAGTTTCAGCAATAACAATAAAACTCAAATTCTGGAGAAATAAACTGTAAATGCATAGTCAAGTGAATGAATTCCTTATTATTATTTATTGAGACACTAAAAAACAGAAAAGAAGAAAACAGTTAAAGAAAACTACCACAGGTTATTGTGAATCTCTAAAATTTATAGCCATGCATTTACAGTCTCAACTATTTGTGAATGATCCACAGAACATGTATTAATCTGTAACTCTGTAAGAAATCTGAATCATGTGGAGAGAATAGTATGACTGAGTTACTTGGCTAACAGTGAACCCAACATTTGATAATTTTCCTGGTTAGAACCTATATTGAGGTATAACCTTGATATATATATTATATATAGTTTTTGACTGATAAAAAATATTATGTAAAATTATCTTTAGAGAAAGCCAATTCCTAATTTGCATCATGGAAATTAAGCAAAAAAAGAAACAGTTTTTAAAAGTTGATGGCTCTTAGCCAGAAAATAGAAGTTCTGAATAAATCTGGTGATGACTCAGAAAAAAATGAGTACACCATATGCTCTATATGTGAACAAGAAAAAGTGATGTTTGAAAATGTTTCAGGCAGTGCTCAATTCAGAATTTATGCTAATAGCATTATAAATGACTTCAGTTCTGTTTCTATAGAATCATTAGAGATCTACAGGGATCGTTTAAATATTTCAGTCATACTTTGCTGCATTTTATGAGGAAAATTATATATTATAGTGATACTTGGGGATTTGCAAAGGTCTTGGGACATATCCCTCATGAATATATAAGCCTCAGCACTAGTAGATTTACTTTTCCCCTATAATTTCTTCTTAATTCTTCAGTAATTGCAAAAATTTGGCTTACTTAGCTTATTATAGAAACTCTTTTTTTTTGAAGCTGCAGAATTTTTCTTGCAAATTATGTGTAAAGTTGACTAGAAATGCCTACAAACTTAAGGCTTAACATGCCAAACTGCAACCTCTCTAGATGTCCAAGTGCTGACTTTAGCTATACAATGATACCTCCTGCTACTGCTAATTCCTGTTGCTTTATAATTGCTCAAATCATTGTTCTACACTTACATTAAAGGGTTTGTAACAGGCATATTACATGGTCTGTGGCCATAAGTAACTAGGAGGGAAGATAAAGTCTACAAAATCATCATCAAGGTGGTTTGGAGTTAGGGAGGCAGCATAAAAAAATAATAATATGGGATCAGTATCATCTAAACTTCTGTGTCCTGGTTCTGTTACTTACTAGCTACAGGATAGGAACCTAGGACACAAAAGGAGCACAACAAATTATAAGACAAGCAACCCAAATTACTACAGAGCTTAGAGAGAAGTTTCAATTAGTCAGCGATGTTCAGTAGATATTTGAATCTGTCCTTGGAGAACCAATAGGCTTGATTCATTAATCATTAGAGGGAAATCTGTGACACTTTGAGTATGAGCAAAATTGTACTGAAGAACCAAAAAATGGGGTATGTGCCCAGAGAAACAGAGTGTCTACACATAGTACCAGAGATTCCATGGAGTGGTAGTGGGAAGTCAGACCCAGGGTGTAGCTTTTCAAACACAGAATGCCTGTCTCTGTGACTTGCTCCTGGAGAGACTGCTTCCTTTGTTTTCCATCATGTTTCCTTTGCAGCATGCACAGGAAACTGTGCTGTCAGTTTTGTAGAGGCTGCTTCCTAAATTTAATTAGAAGATGTTTCTTAACACAGAAGCAGTTTATGTAATCAAACTCAGCTCATCAAATTTCCAGCTTAGCTTAGTTGTTCTCAACGTAGGCTGTGCATCAGAATCACTTGGGGAGTTAAATACAAATCCTACACACACACACATACACACACACATACACAGGGTTACTTGGGGGACTAGAATTCCCAAAGAATCCCAGAGAAGATGAAGTTCCTGCAGCTTTTCACAAGGCTTTCACAGGTGATCTGAATGTTCAGAAATGACTGGGGAGAACTTTCAGCTCAAACTAGTATCTTCTTTCTGAGTAAATCTTTAAACCATGGAATGAAGACAGCACCTTGTCAGCACCATGTTTCCCCTTGGGATCACTGCTCATTTTTTCGCCATAAAACAACTGAATATGTAACTATGCAGCACTGATTGTAAAGGTGTCCACTCAAAAAGCCTGATCCATTCACCACATGTCCTTCTGACACAGGCATCCACAGTTTTCTGCATCCTCTTCCATTCAGCCAATTATATAAGAGATACTGGGGCCGGCGCTGTGGCACAGCGGGTTAAAGCCCTGGCCTGAAGCGCCGGCATTCCATATGAGCGCCAGTTCTAGTCCTGGGTGCTCCACTTCCGATCCAGCTCTCTGCTATGGCCTGGGATAGCAGAGAACGGCCCAAGTCCTTGGGCCCCTGCACCCACCTGGGGGACTGGGAGGAGGCTCCTGGCTCCTGGCTTCAGATCGGCACAGCTCCGGCCGTTCTGGCCATCTAGGGAGAGAACCAGTGGATGGAAGACCTCTCTCTCTCTCTCTCTCTCTACCTCTCTCTCTCTCTAACTCTTTCAAATAAATAAAAATAAAAAAAAAATAGATACCAAGAAGAACTCCAAGTCTCCTATGTTTTAAAATAACATATTGTAAAATAAAACTGTACATAAAGGAGCCCACATAACTTTTCAAGGCAAAGACACAAGACTCAATTAACTCTTCCTGATTTTCTTTTTCCTTCTATTCTCCCTGCTCCATCCTGGGGTCCTACAGTCACCCGGACCTTCTCCTTCCTTGGCCTGCCAAGGGCTCCTTTCTTTGCTCGGTGCCTGATGTCTTGTCCTCCATCTCATTTCTCCTTCCCTCTTCAAGGTAACTGGTGACATATATTTCAGTCATAAAGTGACACACAACTTTATGTTTTTTTCTTACAAATAATGTTCCCATTTTAAGAGAACCCCAGAGCTGGCATTGAGATGCAGCAAGTTATGTCATCACATGCAACGCTGACATCCCATATCAGAGCTACTGTCCTGGCTACTCCTCTATCTACTAATGTAGGAAGTACCTAGCTCCTCCTGGCTTTTGTCTGACACAGTCCTGGCTATTATGGACATCTGGGAAATGACCCAGTGGATGGAGGATTCTCTCTCTTTCCCTCTCCCTCTAACTCTCTCTGTGTCTCTGCCTCTCTCCCTACTCCTCTGCCACTCTATCTCCAAATAAGTAAACAAATTTTAAAAACAACAAAGCAATAATGTCTCTGCCTTACAGAAAGACTGGATAATGGTGGATAATTCAAATCCTGTGGCACAATAGTTGAAAAGGTATATTAAATATATACTCACATTACAGCAATGAAGCCTTTACATGGTGCCTGATGCATCCACCTTGTAGGCTAGTCAAGGCTGGATCCTGAACAGGTGGATGCAGTAACAATGAGCCCAAGTCAATTTTGAAAGTTTATAGCAATGTTTCAAAAACAATCACAAAGACTACTTCAAAATCAAGTTTAGAAGAACCACAATCCTTAAACCTAATGATATTTTTTGCTAGTAGGTGTTCAATGAGTGCTTTCAGAATGCATAGTTTGCCAACACACTTAAATAATACCAAGGAAAAGGAATTGAACCAGCAGCCAGGAGAGCTGAATTCTCGTTCAGACCGAGGATTAAAATGTAAATGGACCCGAATAGGGTAGAAATTGAAGTGGATGCAAAGATGGAAATGAACCAGAAAAATACAACTGTAAAAGGATGAGAAATATTTTCAAAGAGATGTAAATAAGCTCAAATTCTGGGCACAGATTGGGAAGGCAGGAGATACTGACTATTATGAATGGCATTTCTTATAGCATTTTGAGTACAGTAGGAGAAAAGTCAGAAGAAAGAGTTTGGAGACTAGAAGCAAAAACAATTTTCTCAAGACCTGGGAAAAATGAAGGGGGAAATTGATGAATGTGGTAGTAGAAGAGGGTGGTAAGACTGAAGCAAGGTTCATCTTGGGATTTTTAGCCTGCATACAGGAGAGTGGGAAGGGACCATGAAGGAAGAAAAAAATGAAAAATGTAAAAGAAAGAGAGGCAGATGTTAAAAAAAAGTCAGAGGCTAGCACTAAGCACAGGAGCAATGAGGTTTGTCTTAGAAAGAAGATTTTCTATCTACTCCTGAAGTTCAAGTAGAAACTAAGATTATCAGGAGCATGACAGCAATGAGAAAGCATAATCCCTTAGGATTCTGTCAAATACTTTCCATTGTACTTCTTGTCCAAACAAAAGCTAAAAGTTTCCAGGATAAATCAACACCTAAATAAGCCAACTGGTATATCTGAGGCTTTGGGAATTCCCAGAGACGAAAGCAAGCATGAGGCTCCATTCTCCCTGTGGAGAGCAGAAAAGTAGAATTCCCAGCAGGACTGAAGTCAGTTCAGCAGATTTCTTGGCCACAGGAGAGGGTCCAGCTACACATTGCAGTGGAGCTTCATTCATGCAAAGAAGTACACATCTGCCTAGGTTTCATTCAGTCCTTTGGGAAGCTGCCTCATCCTGTTGGGTATAAAGTTCTGGGAGGCTTGGTGGGTGGCAAAGAGGTAGAATCAAGTTTTCCAACTATTTATATCTTGGAAGGAATTCACTTTGTCCCACTCGTACCTAGAATCTTAGTATCTGATCTCATACTTGTCCCTAAGAAGGGTTAAAGTATGCCAGTATGTACTCACTGGACCACTGGACAAAATCACTGTCACATCTACAACCTTCCAGTTTACCATAACTTGAAAGAACCCCAGATCCCTGCCTGTTCTTTTGTAACAAAACCTACATTACAGGAAAGTAAAAAAAAAAAAAATCCTACCTATCTCATGGATTCTGTAACTTGTGGTAGAGAGGTCAGGCTGAATAGGTAGCTGCCATTATGGGAGAGCTAATGAATGAGAGGAGATTGTTAATTTAAATGTAATGAGTATTCTCAAGGAGATGCAATTTGAAAATAAAAATAATAATTACTTGAACTAACAATAATGATTTTCAGAGTTCCAAAACTAAGTAATGGTTGCCACTGCTGAGAATGGAATTAGTTGTCTGAATGATCAAATGATAGAAAAAAAGAAGGAAATTAGTGACAAAAATAGGAGGTTTAGAGAAAGAGCCAGGGGAAGCGATATGCAAAGGAGAGGAATTCCAGATCAGGAAAAACTGAGCATGGAGTAGAAGCAATAGTTATGAAAATAATAAAATAAAAATTCTCTGACTTGAAGTAAGATGTATGCTGCGAACTGAATGAACTAAGACTCAAACAGGATTAAATTTACAAAAAGCCACACACTTAGACATAACAGGGGTCTGACCTCGAATGCTAATGAAAAAGAATTCTTCTATAAAGAATAAAAAGTAGTTTTCTTATAAAATAAAGATTATTTGACTACGGTATTAAAAGAAGAGGACTCTGATCTAAGTGTCTTTATATCAGTCAATAAAATATTCAAATATTAAGGAAAAGTACAATTATTTTCAACATTCAAAAATTCAGAAAGTAAGCCACCCATGTGCTGATATCTCATCTGAAGAAAATACCCAAGGAAGATCCCCAATCTCATAAAAATTCTATTAGAAGCAAATCTCTTCTTTCAAAAAGAGAAAAGAACAGTGCAACATACAGTGTTAAACAACCTGCTTTCATTTGTATGCTCATAATTGTATAACTAAGAGTGAAAAATTATGAAATACTTCTTAAAATTTATATACATATAGATGTTTGTGCATGTGTGTTTATGTGTATGTTTGTGTTTTTACTGAAAAATATAAAGTAGAAAAAAAATTCAGGGATGGCAACTTTACTGCTAGAAAAGAAAGTCTAGGCCAAATGCACTATTAAAAACAGGGAGTGATATTCTAAAATGATAACAGTTATGATTTCCAAATTATGTATAAACTATATGTCAAACAAAATAAGGCAAAATTTATAACTCTAAGGCTTAAGAGTTAGCATAATGTTTATAGTTTGTAAAAATGAGAAACTATATAAAAGCAGTAATAACAGGAGATTTCAATACATCTTGTGTAGACTTTTTGTTCTTTAGAATTATTTGAGTAGACAGAAAAGTGTACAGAGACAAAGACAGACAGAGAAACCTCCTATCCACTGGTTCACTACCTAGATGCCCACAACAGTAGGGGTTAAGTCAAATAAAACCAGGAGATGGGAACTTAATCCAGGTTTCCTATGTAGGTGGCAGGAACTGAACTACTTGAGATACCATGTGCTGCCTCTCAGGGCTCCCATTAACAGGAAGCTAGTATTGCAAGCAGTGGCCATGATTCAAACCAGGTATTCTAATATGGGGGAACAGTTATCTTCAATAGTGTCTTAAGCACTATGCCAGACACTCATCACTCTTTTTTTCTTATAATTTTGGATAATCAATAAGACTGAAAATAAGCAAGGATATAGATGATTTGAATGATACAATAAAGCTTGATTAGTAAAAAACTATGAAATTGTGCAGTCTCAGAAGTTTCCCACAGATAGCTAGTTTATACACTGGGTCCTTGGGCTACAATGTAATAAATTTATATATTAACTACTAACAGTTGATCTAGCTCATTCCTTCATCCACTACTGCCATTTGCAGGAAAGTGACAATAAGTTCACTAGATGGAAGGCGTACTGTGACATCAGGTCCTTGTTTCCAGTTTTCCTCCAACGTAATGGGATGAGGGCACTTCAAAATGCTTGTGTAAAATAGAATTAAAAACAAGTTTATTTTATTGTGATATATTTGAAATCCATGCATAGCTTTGTCATAATATGCATTAATCATGAATTTTTGAAGACCCCCTTGTACTACCAGTCCTACAGATTGACCCTATGACTCAACAATTTCCTTCATTCAACTAGGCTAATTTGTCTTCTTTTTATATTTTAATTCAAAAGTGTGTTTATTGATGCAGACTTCTCTCTCTCACTTCATTCTGTCTCTCCATCTCTCCCCTATTGTCCCATAACTCTTTATAAAAACTTTGGAATAAATTTAACCAAGGATGTCAAAGATCTTTATGATGAAAATTTCAAAACAGTAAAGAAATAAATAGAAGAAAACATTAAAAAACTGGAAAATCTTCCATATTCATGGATTGGAAAAATCAACATCATCAAAATGTCCATACTGGAATTGGCACTGTGGCGTAGCAGGTAAATCCACCACCTGTAGTGCTGACATCCCATATGGGCACCGGTTCAAGTCCCAGCTGCTCTACTTCCAATCCAGCTCCCTGCTATGGCCTGGGAAAGCAGAAGATGGCTCAAGTCCATGGGCCTCTGCATCTGTGTGGGAGACCTAGAGAAGCTCCTGGATCCTGGTTCGGATTGGAACAGTTCCGGATGTTGCAGCTATTGAGGAGTGAACCAGCGGATGGGAGACCTCTCTATCTGCCTCTGCCTCTCTGTAATTCTGCCTTTCAAATAAGTAAATAAATCTTTACAAAAATATGTTCATAACCAAAAACAATGTACAGATTCAATGTGATCCTAATCAAAATACCAATGACATTCTTCACAGATCTAGAAAAAACTATGCTGAAATTCATAGCTAAAGAAATTTTATACAACAAAAACAAAGACAGAAACATCACAATACCTGATTTCAATACATACTACAGGGCAGTTATAATCCAAACACCTTGGTATGGCACAAAAACAGATTTGTAGACAACCAGAACAGAACGAAGCTCTAGAAATCCATCCATGCATCTACAACCAACTTATTTTTGATAAAGGAGCTAAAATCAATCTGTGGATCGGGAGCAGTCTCTCTAACAAATGGTGCTGCGGAAACTCGATCTACACATGCGGAAGCATGAAACTAAATGCCTACCTTACATCTTACTCAAAAATATACTCAAAGTGGATCAAAGACCTTAATTTATGACCTGATACCATCAAATCATTAGAGAACAAATGGGAAACTATATAGATTGGCATAGACAATCTTTTCTTGGAAAAGACCCCAGAAGCACAGGCAATCAAAGCCAAAATTGACAAATGGGATTATATTAGGCTGATAAGCTTCTGTACTGTAAAAGAAACACTCAGCAAAGAGACAATATACAGAATAGGAGAAAATATTTGCAAACTATGCAACTAATAAAAGGATTAACATCCAGAATCTATAAAGAGATCAAGAAATTCAACTACAACAAACAATTATGTTAAGAAATGGGCCAAGGAGTTGAACAGGCATTTTTCAAGAGAGGGAATTCAAATGGCCAACAGACACTTGAGATAATGATCAGCATCATTAGCCATCACAGAAATGCAAATCAAAACCACAGTGATGTTTCACCTCACTCTAGTTAGAATGGCTCTCATACAGAAATCAACAAATGACAAATGCTGGTGAGGACATGGGGAAAAAGGTACCCTGGTCCACTGTTGATGGGAATGTAAATAGGTGCAGCCACTGTGGAAGACAGTAAGGAAATACTTCAGAAATCTAAATATAGACCTACCATATGACCCAGCCATCCCACTCCTGGGAATTCACCCAAAGCAAGAGAAATCAGTATATGAAAGAGTTATCTGTACCCCTATATTCATTCAGCACAACTCCCAAGAGCTAAGATATGGAATCAACCCAGATGCACATCAGCTGTTGACTGGATAAAGAAATTATGGTACATATACACTATGGAGTATTACTCATCTGTTAAAAAAAAAGAAATCCTGTATTTTGCAACAAGATGGGGGCAACTGGAAACCATATATTTATTGAAATAAGCCAGTCCCCAAAAGACAGATATCGCATTTTTCCTGATCTGATGTAACTAATAGGGTACCTGAAATGTAATGTATTGGAGTGGAACAGACATTTTGAGAATCCATAATTGTTTATAGCCCTAGTCTCTTCCATTGAGGAACAGTGTTTTGTTTTGTTGTTTTCTTTTTCTCCATACTATTTGTTGAATTCCTTTACTTAGAGTAGGGTTAACTATATGATCATTAAATATACTGAAAATAGATCATTGTAAAAATTAAGAATGGGAATCTGAGAGGGAGGGGGAAGAAGGGTTGGAGCATGGGTGGGAGGCAGGGTATATGGGGGGAAATCCTACTATATTCTTACATCTTTATATATGAAATATATGAAACTTGTATAACTTAAAATTTTTAAAAAGTACAATTTAAGAAAAAGATCTTTTGAATATAGGGAATAGATACATATAGGAAGCAATGGAATTCTCATATCTCTAAATTTTTCACTGAACAGAAACCAATACTAAATATGAACATTTTGAGAATCCTAAGTTAGCATTTAAAAAGGCAAAATTTAACGTAAGCCCTTTTTAGTTTTTCCTGCCAAGTTAATGGTTCTTATTTCCTTAATCTACAATCAGAAAAGCATGATGCTCTGATACAAACAGCTGTTTTTTTTTTTTTTTTTTTTGTCAGCCATTTTATTATTGTTTGTCTCTTTAATGAAGATTGGTACATCCTTTTCTATTGTTAGCGGTCTAGTCCTGCTAATAGTGGAGCTCAGTTCTTAATATATGATAACCAACTTCCACTGCCACACAGGAGCCAATTCTAAGTTCAGTGGCATCAGGTTGGTAGCTGGAAACTGGCTATGATGTCATCATGTAACCCACAAAACCCAGCAGACATGCAAAGTAGTGATCTGTTTTTGGTAGCACTACTTTACCAGAATACCACTTGTTTTGTCCCAGGTAATTGATTTGACAAAGGTTGGAATTTCACACTGTAGTGAGGAGAAATTATCTAGAAAAAAGACCCATTAGAAATTGATTATGTTCCTCCTGAGTCAACGATTTTATTTCAGAGAAGTAGAATTTTTTAAAAAGTCACAGAGTCTTTAAACTAATAATTTGGAAAATGTTAAGTGTGAAAAATCATCTCTATAAAATTATCAGTGGAGAAAAATAGTACTTTTGCTTAAGGCAAGTTAAAAACATGAACTTATCTACTTTCCTCTTTTTAATCTCCTATACTCTTGTAGTATTGAACCTTTCTGGTTAAACTTACAAGAACAACTAATTTAATTCTTCAAAGGATGGTCAAAATGGTATTTCAGTGAATACGAATATTTCATATTACGCCTTAATAAAACTTGGAGCCTTGTTACTATTATATGGGGAAAAATTACCAAAGCTTTTTCTTCCTGATAAAGCACTGAAACATTCTTACTACTTAATAAAACTTCACAACGCTAAGCAAAGTCAACTTATGTTCTTAGTGGAATTAATCAATGTTAACCAACTATAACCCATCTTGGGTTCAGAGTTGGAAAATACTCATATCAAAAATCATGCATGGGAACTTGAGCTGAAATTTCTTAATTTTCATCCCCAAATTTCCAGAAAAAAAAGAAGGTAAAGACATCTGTTGATGAATGTATAGAAGTCTGAAAGATGGATTTGTGCTGGGAGTAAAAGTCGTGATAAAAGGGTTGTGTGTAGCATGCAGAGCTCTGGCTTTAAGGATTTGAGTTGTTTTTATTTAGTGGCCTTTGCAATTACTGGCCTTGTCTGCTCCTGTGAGCCTTATCATCAGTTCCCACCCCCACACCCCCCACCTACCATCACCACTGCTCTCAGAAGGACAATTCAATTTATTTTTATGACAGAGCCCAATTTTTGAGGTGTGGGTGAAGTCTGCTGCACCTCCTGTATTTGACTTGGAATTTCAGCTATTTTTAAAGAACATCGTTAAAACAAACAAGCTAGAAAGAAACAACAACAACAAAAAACTGTTATGAGAAACATACTGTGAGCCCTTACATGTCCTTAATGCTTGAGGTTCCTGTGTGAGTGTGTGTGTGTGTGTGTATGTGTGTATGTTTAATTGTCTTAGCTATCTTCTATGAACTGAGAAAGGCCTTCTTTTGTTTGAATGTGACAGATCAGTTAGAACTGTGGCAACTACCATTTACAGCTATTGATTTCAATGTGACATTAAAGGCCTTAAATTCAACCATTATTCTCTTCAATTGTCACAAACAAAGGTTAATAATAGTTGAGTTTGGACTGAAGGAATCAAGTAAAAATTGCCAACTGAAATTAGCAGTTGTTTTTCTCTGAGGCACAAGTCAGTATGAGGGTCTCTGTTTCCTTGTTTATTATTATCGTTTTTAAAAATGTGCCTTTCTCCAAATGTAATATTTAAAACATGCATCATAAAAATTTAGACCATTTAAAATAGTAAATAATTTAAAAATATATTTCTCCTTCCACAAAGATATTTTGTTTTGTTGCTTCTATTATAGTAAAATAATGCTTCTCATAACTGTAAAAAGTGGTAGATAGCATGATTAAACAATATTTCAACCCTTTAGTTCATGCAGAGGTTACCAGCTAGAGGGGAGAAAGATTTGATTAGGTTTATGTCTTCCATGAGAAATTTTAGAGGAAAGTATACAACTCCTTTAATATATGAGTGCTGAAGCTACAAATGGCTTTTTTCCATGGTTAGGTATGAAAAACCAAAGTCCCTTTACTGTAATAAATAGTTAGAAAATAGCTGGTAAGATATTATAAATTTTCACAAAAGCAATGGAAAGTTTAAAAAGTCTGTAAGTCTTTACAACATCAACTGTTCATATTTATATAATGATTTACTATCCATTTACCCAAATGGCAGATGGCAAATAAAGTTTCATGTGTTCTGTCTACTGAAACACTTTTTAAATAAGCACATTTTTAGAAGCGATTCAAAAATAGATTTTTGATCCCAAAAATACATGCCATGAAATACATGGTACAAAATAAATGGTACGGCCAGTGCCGCGGCTCACTAGGCTAATCCTCCGCCTTGCGGCGCCGGCACACCGGGTTCTAGTCCCGGTCGGGGCGCCAGATTCTGTACCGGTTGCCCCTCTTCCAGGCCAGCTCTCTGCTATGGCCAGGGAGTGCAGTGGAGGATGGCCCAAGTGCTTGGGCCCTACACCTGCATGGGAGACCAGGAGAAGCACCTGGCTCCTGCCATCGGATCAGCGCGGTGCACCAGCCACAGCACACTGGCCGCAGCGCACTGGCCGCAGCGGCCATTGGAGGGTGAACCAACGGCAAAGGAAGACCTTTCTCTCTGTCTCTCTCTCTCACTGTCCACTCTGCCTGTCAAAAAAAAAAAAAATACATGGTACAAAATATTTTCCCAAAGGGTAGTATCATTTCCCTTTCCCATTAATAAACTACAAAAGGGCTTACTTCTCTACATACTCTGAAGCACAACGATTATCACTCTTTGCCAATTCACTTGGCCAAAATTTAACATCTATGTTGGTTTAATTAGTACTTCCACGATGACCAGCTGAGTCAGATATCCTTTTATGTTTACTGACTATTTGTAATCCTGCTTCTTTGAATTGTCTATCCATTTAAAAAAAAAAAAAACTGGATTGTTTGCTGTTTTTTTATTAATTGGCTAAAAAATGTTTTTTCTAATGTCCTTTCCTCCTTGCTTATATGAATAATGCATGTTGACTGAGAAAACACAACTGGGAAAAAGGATGAAAGTTGTCCATGTTTCTACCCACACAAGGATAATATTTATGGATATATCTTGGTAGTAGTGTCAATGACAAGATGCAATCATGCTGTCTAATCTGTCATCCTACTGCTTCTCTTCACTCAACATCATAGTTTTACCATTTTTCTATGCCCTTAAATTTTCACACATGATCATTTTTTTCAAGCTTTCATTAAAACAAAATCAAAATAAGAAATACTAAAATCCTTCCATCAAGCAAAATCTCCTTTTGAAAATTCAAAAATTGAATCAAAGTGAAACTGTTCAATAGCTTCCCCTTGTAACTCACATCCTATGCTGGTTAATGCTGGCTGTGGGGATGTAGGTGCCCACCTTTTAACTGGCAAGTGGAAAATAGCAGGAAGAACAGTGATGGGTACATCAACTGCAATAATGTGAGCAAACAGGTTCTATTGTTCTAAATTTATTGCACCTATTTTGATCTGCACTACAACTCTAGATGAGTTCTCTTTTTACTCCATATTATATAATAGGAAAAAAGTGCAGTCATTTGATTTATATAATAACACATACTGAATCTAGCAATCTAGTTCTTGAATCTATATCTTGATGAAAATTGCCTACCAGAAATACAAAATCATCTGCACTTGGATAATGTGATTTTTGAAATGATTTTTTCAAGACTATATTCCCAGATATATTTCAACATTTCATAAAATAGTGTCTAAATAAATAAATAACACACTTTTTATTTTTATTATGTTTCTATGTTATCACAATCTGTTCTCTCCAGGAGGATGTTGTATCCTTTTGCAAATTTGCATATTGATCTTTTTATTTTGAATTTGAATGCATATATTCTAAATATTACTCTATTAATTGTGGAACAAGTTTTTAATACTAACTTATACCTCTTATTCTCCTTATATTACCGTTTGATTAACAAATTTTATTATACTTTTCTTTTATGATTTGTGCATTTTCTCCCTTATTTAAGGAATCTTTATAGATCATAATGTCAATAAGGCATTTTCCAATATTGTTTCCAACCATTTATACTATTACTCACATTTAAGTATACCTATCCTACTTGTTATCAATTTTTTATAAAAATAATGACTATTGTAGTACTATTTAGTTAATGTTTTGTTAATTAATGTTTAGTTCAACATTTCCCATTGGTATGCAATAAGAGCTTGGCTATAAATCAAGTTTGCATTTTTATGTGTGTGTATTTTTATGAGTTCTACAACTTTGCTCAATTTTTATAACTCTGTTCCAAAACTACTATCTTAAGAACTACAGCTTTAAGGAAATTGTTGATAGTAGTTAAGGCTCAATTAATAAATGTTCAGAATTTAGAACCATATCCAGTACAAAATAAATTATATAAAAGTCTTTTCTATTAATATTATTATTAACCTTGGCTATTCTTGGTCTTTTTAACATCCATTTAAACATAAATTAGTGGACTCTAGATTTTCTTTGTAGATAACCAAAACACATAAGAACAATGTCATTTTTATCAGTCATCATTATCATTATCATGTATTTTCATCTAATTAAAAGGCCAAGTGACAGAGCAAGAGAGAGATAAACACAGATCTTCTATTCCCTGGTTCAATTCCCAAATGCCCACAATAGCCAGAGCCATAGCAGGCTGAAGCCACAAGCCTGGATCTCCAACTGGGTCTTCCACATGGATGATGGGTCCAAGCACTGGGACCATTATTGCTGCTTCCCAGGATGTATTTGCAGGAAGATGGATCAGAAGTACAGTAGCTTGTACTCTAACCTGCACTCTGATATGGGATGTGTTACATGTGGCAGCTTAACTTGCTGTGTCACAATATCTGATCTACTGCCCATCATTATTTTCACTTTTTTATATATACTTTTAGTTTATTTTTCTAGCCTTACTACATTGGCATCCTATATCTAGAACACTGTAGATGTTAATAGCAGGAACCTTTTTTTAATTTCTGCTTGTAAAATAAGTGCTTCCTGGGCTGGCGCCATGGCTCAATAGGCTAATCCTCCACCTTGCGGCACCAGCACACCAGGTTCTAGTCCCAGTTTGGGCACCAGATTCTGTTGCGGTTGTCCCTCTTCCAGGCCAGCTCTCTGCTATGGCCAGGGAGTGCAGTGGAGGATGGCCCAAGTGCTTGGGCCCTGCACCCCATGGGAGACCAGGATAAGAATTCAATTAATGAAGCCTCCTGCCTTCAGATCAGCACGGTGTGCCGGTTGCAGCGCACTGGCTGCGGCGGCCACTGGAGGGTGAACCAACGGCAAAGGAAGATCTTTCTGTCTCTCTCTCTCTCACTGTCCACTCTGCCTGTAAAAAAAAAAAAAAAAATGCTCCCTATATTTCTCTACTGTTTGATATTCACTACAGATATTTTGCAAATATCTTGTTCACATCAAAGGATTTATGTTTTAAAAAATACATTTTATTTTATTTATTTGAAAGGCAGAGTGACAGAGAGTGAGCGAGAGACAGAACGAGAGATCTTCCATCTGCTGGCTCACTCCCCAAATTGCCACAATGGCCAAGGCTCAGCCAGGATGAAGCCAGGAGACAGGAAATTCATTCAGGTCTGCCCCATGGGTGGCAGGAGCCAAGTACTTGGGCCATCTTCAGCTCCCATCCCAGCTTATTAGCAGGGAGCTGGATAGGTAGCACAGCAGCTGGGACTAGAACCAGCATTCCAATATAGGATGCCAGTGTTGAAGGCAGTGGCGTAACCTGCTGAGCCAAAGCTGGGCCCTAAGGGACTTTCTTCTTATTCATAATTTTCTAAGATTTTTTTAAAAATTATGAACCAATGTTAATTTTTTTTTTTTGGCCAGGCAGAGTTAGTGAGAGGGAGACAGAGAGAGAGTTATAGACAGTGAGAGAGACAGAGAGAAAGGTCACCTTCCTTCCGTTGGATCACCGCCCAAATGGCCGCTATGGCTGGTGTGCTGCGCCAATTGAAAGCCAGGAGCCAGCTGCTTCCTCCTGGTCTCCCATGTGGGTGCAGGGCCCAAGCACTTGGGCCATCCTCCACTGCCTTCCTGGGCCACAGCAGAGAGCTGGACTGGAAGAGGAGCCACTGGGACAGAATCCGGTGCCCCAACCGGGACTAGAACCTGGGGTGCCAGCGCCGCAGGCGGAGGATTAGCCAAGTAGGCCATGGCGCTGGCCTGTTAAATTTTATCAAGCATTTTTTTCTGTATCTGTGAAGAACCCTATGATAGTACGTGGTATGGTTTGAATATTTGTCCCTTCAGTCTCAGGGGTTTGTTCATCAAAGTTTTATGTCAATGTTAACAATAGGGTACACACTTAATCCAATTATTGTGTTGAGGAGATGCAATGTAATGGGAGGCTTTCAAGTCATTGGAAGCATGCCTTCAGAAGATAGTTCTCTTGAGTAGCTTGTTATAAATGCCTGAGTTTGGCCCAGCCTCTCTTTCTGATTCCTCATTTGCCATGTGATGCTTCTTTCATAAGGGCTATGTCATTGCTTTACCCTATCCTCACCAAATGCCAAACCAATACAGCCAACTGATGTTGGACTTGAACCTACAAAAATGTGAAATAAATCATATTGCTTATAATCAGTTGCTTCAGATATTCTGTTATAGTAATGGAAAGCAGCTAGGTGATGATTTGCATTAATTGATTTCTTTGTTGTTGTTAAACCAACCTTGCTTTACTGAGGTAAGCACCATGTGATTGCGCTATACTCACCTTTCGTTAAGTGTTGCTGGAGTCAACATGTTACTATTTTGCTTGATATCTTACATAGATGTTCATGAGTGAGACTAGCCAGTAATTCCCTTTTTCACAATGAGCTTTCAGACCAAAATGTATGATATCTTGAGACAATATCTTGAAGTTTTTTTTTGTTTGTTTGTTTGTTTATAGATTTTGTTCTTGCTATAGCTGTCAATAGTTTAAAATTCTTCCTCCAGTACTTTGGGAGGAAGACCTACTTATTCTTTTGCAATAAAAATCAATCTGCCTGGAATGTTGGTCAGCACCTCTCTATTTAAAATGGAAATTAGGAATCTTTTTGACTAATTAGGTTTCAACAGGCTTTGCTTGTACAATATATTCACGGATGTTAAGAAGGCATTGTCACAATTAAGGTTTTTGAGAAAATCCTTTCCAAGAGGATGTTTTCTATCAACAAACAGAAGCAAAATTAAATGCCCGATTAACAAACATAATGTCCTCTTTAATAATTCTCAGCACTCTGGTAATTCTGTTAATGTTGCTTTGCTATCTACAATTCTCTCCTTTTGTTTCATGTTCTGAATAATTCAATTAAAAGTCTGACAAAGCAATAACAAGGGATTAAATATTGTTGAATTGTAGTTTGGAATAAAAACATAAGCTCTTTGGGGACATTTATTAAAAATTCTAGAAAACATTTTCAAGTATCTGAGATGGTTGAATCCTACAAAATAAGCAGTCAATTATTTTGCCAAAGTTATCCTGATTCCTTTTTTATACCCAATTTCATTGAATGAGGACAATAAAACTGTATAAAACCAAACAAAGTTCTTGCAAAACAGACCACTTGGGAAGAACCCACTGACCTCCCTTTTATGAACTGTGAGCAAAACAGCTGGCATATCTTGAGAGGAGACCAGAAGAACCACTTATCGGGGTCATCAACAATGTCCTACTGCATTTGTTTTTCATCTAGAATATACTAATATGAGGAGTCAGATGGGTTAACAGGCCGTCAGTGGAAACTGGGGTTCATTTCCTTAGGAATCTCCAATTTTACCATAAAAAAAGCAAGGGAAGGGTGATTCCATCCTCTTGAGCTCACAGCTTATTGTGAAAATATCCCACCCTTCTGATGGCTCTTGGTTTTATCATGAGCAAGCCAGACAGGATAAAGGATTTTGAATCAGATCTGTTGATGGGTTTTGTCCCTGCCTTGTAACTGAATGTCAAGCTGATAAGTTTTTTTTCTTCCCAAAATTATGCTTAAAAACCCCAGTAACATCAGCCTCTTTGGGGCTGGAGGTCTCTGACTCAAATAAATCCTGGTCTTAAATCTCTCTGCTTGTCTGCTCAGAAATTCTTCTTCCACATGAGACAATGAACTGAGGTAAAAATATTCATTCTGCCAACATAGCACTAATATACAAAGCAAGGTGAGTGATATGAAAAACAAAATGACCAAGACTTACTAATAGAAATCTATCCTTTAGTAACAAGGCAAGAATTGTCATCAGGGGTGACATAGTCTCATGTGGTTGGTGGCCAGAAGTCAGGGCAAGAAGACAGCTGGTCAAAATGTTAATGCCAATGAAGTAGGCAGGCATACAGGTTAAAATAGATTAGGTTTGTGAACTGGAAGACCACGCCTTCACCACGCCCCTGTGTGACCTGGTAATTTCACCACGCCCCTGTGTGACCTCATACCCTACCTGGCCACACCTGGGTGCCCACCAGCCAATCAGGTTAATTAACCACTCCCCTTTGGAAGTGGGTTAAAAGCCTGAGACACTGTGTGTCCCGGCCCCTTCTCTTTTCCCTGGCCTCTTGCCAGGAGGGGGCTTGCTGTAGCCCTGGGCCTAGGCTTCTTGGCCTAGATGCTCCTCCACATGGCTGGTTCCTGGTGCTCGGTATGAACCCAGATTTACCTCTCTCTCTTAGATAAAGCTCTCTCCTATGATCTCTCTCACTGAATAAAAGCCTAAAATGTACCATGCTGCCTCGTTTATTGATGCCGGTATTTAGAATTCTTCTCTAAATATTAGGCAAGAACCCTCTCAGGCTTATTAATATTGGGGATTTATTAATAAGCATATGGTGATATCATATGGCACCCCAAATTCCGGTAGCATATGTGGCATCCAAGATGGCGCTTCTGGAGACCACATCTTGGTGTAGATTTTAGGGGGTCTTCTCCGATTTCACCATGGGAATCAACCCTCTCTCTGTCCCCCAAAGATACAAGGTGTTTTAGTTCTTTAAGCTCTCATCAAATCTCATCATGAGGAAAGATATGTGAGATCACTGATTCATCCATCAGAGTAAAAGCAAATCCTACAGCCCAGAGTCATCTTACAGAGGAGTTACGGAGCAGTTAAGTGTGCAAGACCGTAGTACAGATAAACTGGAGTCAATCATTTCCTGGCTGCTGGATTTCGGCTAAGTTGTATAACTTTTCTATGTTTCAGTTTCTTTATCAGCTAAAATAATGGATAAAGTAGTACTGAAGTAGGCAGACATACAGGCTAAAATTGATTAGATTTGTGAGCTGGAAGACCATGCCTTCACCACGCCTCTGTGTGACCTCACACCCTACCTGATACCCTCACCACGCCCCCATGTGACATCAGGCTCTACCTGATGATACCTGAGCGCCCACCTGCCCACAAGCCATTCCCCAGTGGAAAATATATAAAAGTCAAGGAGGGCCCCAAAAGGCTCTCTGCCTCTGCTTTGCTGCCAGTGATAAGCAGTGGATAGCAGCTCAAGGTGCTTGCTGCACGTGGCTTTTGCTGCATGTGGCCTGCTCTCTCTACCCTAGTTTCCAGATTTTCTCTTCGTTTTAAACTGAACTAAAGCCCTCACTTTCCTATGCATCTTTCACACTAAATAAAAGCCTAAAATGTACCATGCTGCCTTGTTTATCTGTGCTGGTATTTAGAATTCTTCTCTAAATATTAGGCAAGAACCCTCTCGTGCTTATTAATATTGGGGATTTATTAATAAGCATATAGTGATGTCGTATGGCACCCCTAATTCTGGTAGCATATGCGGCACCCCAGGTAGCACTTCTGGGGAACTCTAAAGGGCCACATTTTCATATAAAACTTAGGGGGTCATTCCCGATTTCAGTACTGGCTCAGAAGTTTGAGAATGAGGTTGTACAATCTACCTCAAATTTGAACAAATTTCCTGCTCTATACAAATTCTTAATGAGAACTGTGGGGACAGTGCTGTGACGTAGTAGATAAATTTGCCGCCTGCAGTGCTGGCATCCCATATGGGCACCGGTTTGAGTCCCAGGTGCTCCATTTCTGATCTAGCTCTCTGTTACGGCCTGGAAAGGCAATGGAAGATGGCCCAAGTCCTTGAGCCCCTGCACCTGTTATAGGCAGGCTGATAGGATAAAACTGATTAGATTTGTGAGCTGGAAGACCACACCTTCACCACACCCCCTGTGTAATCTCATGCCCCTACCTGACCCCACCTGTATGCCCACCGGCCAATCGGCCATATAACTACCCTCTTTAGGAGTAAATAAAAGGCCTGGAGCATAGTGGGCACCTCTTTTTGTTGCCCTATGCCGTTGGGCCACAGACACTGTCTGCCTTCACTTAGCTACTGTGATAAGGTGCTAATTGCTGCTCATGACCAGATGCTTGCTGCACGTGGCTCTTGGCCTGCTCTCTGCTTGGCATGGCCCCAACTTCATTTCCAGACTTCCCTTTCTCCTTTAGAAAGAGCCCTCACTCTCCTATGCATTTCTCTCACTGAATGCAAAGCTTAAAAACTTACCATTTGTCTGGTCTACATGAGCCAGTATTTAGAATTCTGCTCTGAATTCACGGCCAGAACCCACACAGCTTATTAATTTCAGAAACATTGATAACTATATTGGTTTTACACCCATATGGGAGACCCGGAAGAAGCTCCTGGCTCCTGGCTTTGGATGGGCCCAGCTCCAACCATTGTGGCCATTTGGGGAGTGAACCAACAGCTGGAAGACCTCTCTTTCTCTCTACCTCTGCCCTTGCCTCTGGCTCTTTGTAACTCAGCCTTTCAAATAAATAAATAAATCTTAAAAAAAAATGAGAACCATTTGTTGTTAGCAATATGTCAGTCCTACAAGTTCTTATAAGAAGGAAAAGTAGTGGTGGTTCAAAGAAAATTGAAACAATTAGAAGACATTTTCAAACAAGAAAAATTCTAAATTAAAGGAGAACAAAAGTACAATTATAGAAAAAAAAGATAAAGCTAATTATGAAGAAATAGTTTTAAAATTCAGTAAAAGAAAATTGTCTCAGTTTGTGACCACTTCTCTCAAGGGATAGGAAAAACAGAGGTAATAACAACAGGGAAAGTGTTCAAAGAAAAAGTAAGGAAGCCATAGGGAGTTTGAAATCTTCTTTTTAAATAAATAAACCCAAATTTGAGTGTACTACTGGCTTGTGTGTAGGAGGTAAGGCAGAAAAAATACTCAAATTATAAACTTTAGTCTAAATGCCTCATTAAATCAACTTCCTCATCTGAAGCTTAGAACTGTATTAAACCAGTTTTTAAAAATAATCTAGTTTTAGTTCATGTGTTCTCAACTGATACTGAAATAGGAGCTGCCTGTAACATTTTTATACTCACTTGCCCATATACAGAACTATACACTACACATAGGCTGCTATCCCATTTGACAAATTAAACATCAAATAAGAATTTAAATAACACAGGCTATTGAAGGAAAATAGTACATTAATAGTGCATTATTGGAGACGTTGTTTTTAATGATTACAAGTTTTATATTAAAATTTACACTAGTCAAGTTAATAATTGAACTTCATTTATTAATGATACTATAAACAACAAAAGTAGAAAAAATAAAACTTGACACAGCTATTCAGCTTTGTTTTATATACAGATATTAAAATATGATCATTTACCCCATTATTTATGTTATAGATAGAACATTGTTGATAAAAGTACAATAAGAGAGTCAAAAGAGATTCAAATTGTACCCTGCACAAATTAGTGTGCTGGGCAGGCATTTGATATAGCAGTTCAGACACTGGGTAGGTCTCTTGCATCCAGTATCAGAGTACCTGATTTTGAGTCCCAGTTTGTGCTCAATTCCAATATTCTGCAAATGTACACTTTGGAGGCAGCCGGTGATATAGCTCACCGATGTTGGAAATTTGAATTGTATTCCTGGCTTCCAATTTTGGCCTCGTCCATTCCCAGACACTGCAAGTATTTCATGAGTGAAACAGTGGATGGGAGGTCTGGATGTTTGTCTGTCTGTCTGCCTCTCAAATAAGATGGTTGATTAAACAAGAAGATATAATAAACGCAAATCTATACGCACCCAACACAAGACCAACCAGATAAATAAAACAAAGATTATTAGACCTAAAGAGAGAGGTAGACTCCCAGACAGTAACAGAGGGAGTGTTCAACAACCAATGAGTGGAGTCAATGGACAGATCATCCAGACAGTAAGGTAACAAAGATGTATCAAAGTTATACCGTCCTACTGAGCAAATGGACCTAACAGCCACTTACAGAAGATTTCACTTGCCAGTGGCAGAATATATATTCTTCTCATGAGCATATGAAAACTTTCTAGTAGAGGCCATATATTAGGCCACAAATCAAATCTCAGTAAATTTAAAAAGATTGAATAATACCAAGAATTTTCATTGACTACAAAGGAATACAACTGGAAATCAACAACAAAAAGAGCAGCAGAAAATTTACAAATAACATGGAAATTAAATGACGTGCTACTGAATGATCAATGGGTCACTGAAAAAATGTGAAAGGAAATTAAAAAAATTCTTGAAACAAGAGAAAATATCAAAACCAATGGGATACAGCAAAATCAATATTAAGAGGAAAGTTAATATATATAGCAATATATACTTATAATAGAGAAAATAAAGATCTTAAATAAACAATCTTGTCGCTCCCCCTCTTCGTGGAGGAACGACACAGGACCCTGCGCTGTTCTTTCGTCTGCTCGGCCCTTCCCGGGTTTGCTGCTGGTTCTTCCCGGGTTGGCTACCGTCCCTTCCACCTCTGTGGAAGGGCGGATCCCCCTGCCATATTCCCCACTTCCGCGGGGGAGCGGAACACCGCCGGCCGGCTCTCTCGGGGGCTGCACAGGTGTTCCCCTTAGATGTTCCCCTTAGATGTTCCTGGTGCATGCCGTCTCTCTCCTCCTTTATAGTCCTCCTCCGCCAATCCTAACTTGGCTGCCCACACGCCGAGTACGCTGCTCTCCAATCAGGAGCAAGTCCTACAGTTTATTGGTTGAACTGGAGGCAGCTGTGCGGAAGCTGTTTACTTCTCTCCCAGCGCCATATTGTGGGAGAGCAGATGCATAGAATAAGTCTTAATTCCAGTAACTCAGTCCAGTCCGGGCCGCTCCCCACAAATCTAATGATATATCTCAAGGACTTTGAAAAATCAGAACAAACCAAACCCCAAATAAGCAAGCGGTGAGACATAATAAAAATTAGAGTGTAAATAAATAAAATTGAAAAAATGATTAAGAAGACATAGAAAATCCAAATAGACTCATAACAAGCAATGACACTGAAGCAATAATTAAAAGCTTCACATCTGGCCGGTGCCACAGCTCACTTGGCTAATCCTCCACCTGCAGCGCTGGCACCCCGGGTTCTAGTCCTGGTTGGGGCTCTGGATTCTGTCCCGGTTGCTCCTCTTCCAGTCCAGCTCTCTGCTGTGGCCCGGGAAGGCAGTGGAGGATGGCCCAAGTACTTGGGCCCTGCACCCGCATGGGAGACCAGGAGGAAGCACCTGGCTCCTGGCTTCAGATCAGAAGATCAGAACAGTGCGCCGGCCTTAGCAGCCATTTGGGGAGTGAACCAACGGAAGGAAGATCTTTCTCTCTGTCTCTCTCTCTCTCTCTCACTGTCTAACTCTACCTGTCCAAAAAAAAAAAAAAAAAAAAAAAAAAAGTTTCACATCTAAGAAAAGTCCAGGACTTGATAGATTTACTACTGATTTCTTCAAAACACTTAACAAGGAAATAGTTACAAAATTTTTCAACCATTCCAAAATACTGAAAACGACTGAACTCTACCTACATTTTTTTTGAGGCCAGCATAACCCTAATAACAAAACCAAACAAAGACAAAACACAAAAAGAAAACTGCCGACCAATATCCTTGATGCACATAGATGCAAAAATTCTCAGCAAAATACTAGCAAAAGAATTCAACACTATATCAAAAAGATCATACATCCCAATAAAAATGGAATTATCCCAGAGATGTAAGAGTGGTTCAACACTGACAAGTCAATAAATGTCATAAATAACACCATCAGAATGAATATCATCAGAATGAAAAACTGTATGATCATCTCAATAGATGCAGAGAAAGCATGTGATAATATTTAACATTTCTTCATGATGAAAATCTCAGCAAATTAGGTAATAAGACATATACTTTAAAACTACAAAGGCCATATATGACAAACCTACAGCCAATATCATACAGAAGGGGAAAAGCTAAAAGTACTTTCCTTCAGGTCTGAAGACAAGGATGTCCACTTTTACCACTCTTATTTAATATAGTACTGAAAGTATTAGCAAGAGCAATTAGTGAAACAAAATAAATAAAATGCCTCAACACTGGAAAGGAGGAAGTCAAAAGATCATGTTTGTGGGTTACAAGGTGCTGTACATGAAAATAAATGATTCAGTAAAGTTGCAAGACACAAAATCAACATACAAAAAAAGGTAGTTGTTTTTTTTTTTTAATTTTGACACATAGCGTTTTGATGGTGAGATTTTTGACAATGAGAGAGAGACAGAGAGAAAGGTCTTCCTTCTGTTGGTTCATCCCCTAAATGGCCACTATGTCCAGCACTGCACCGATCCGAAGCCAGGAGCCAGGTGCTTCTTCCTGGTCCCCCATGCAGGTGCAGGGCCCAAGCACTTGGGCCATCCTCCACTGCCCTCCCAGGCCACAGCAGAGATCTGGACTGGAAGAGGAGCAACCGCGTCTAGAACCTGGTGCCCATGTGGGATGCCGACGTCGCAGCTGGAGGATTAACCAAGTGAGCCATGGCACCGGCAAAATGGTAGTATTTTTATACACCAATAATGATCTTCCTGAGACAGAAATCAGGGAGGAAATCCCATTCACAACTGCTACCCAAAAAGTCAGTTACAAATTAATTTAATCATCAGGATATGAAGAACTGAAAACATATTCCTCACTCATGGATTAGAAAAATGAGTATCATGAAAATGTCTATACTATTTAAAGTAATCTACAGTTTCAATGCAATCGCTAAGAAAATACCATTGGCATTCCTTACAGGATTAGGAAGAGCAATCCTAAAATTCACATGGATCACTGAAGACCCAGAATAACCAAAGCAATCCTCAGGGGAAAAAAATCAAGCTGGAGGCATCACAAGTCCTGATTTCAAAGCATACTACCAAGCTATAGTACTTTAAACCACATATAGTACTGGCATAAAAATAGCAAAGAGATCAACGGAACAGAATAGAAAGCCCAGAAATCAGTCCATGTATGTTACAACTAACTGCTTTGACAGAGGTGCAAAGATCATACATCAGAGAAGGGAGAGTCTTTTCAATAAACGGTGCTGGAAAAACTAGATGTATATGTGTAGAAGAATGAAACCAGATCCCTACTTTTCATCATATAGAAAATCAAATCAATACAGATGAAAGACCTAAATATAAGAATTGAAACTGTAAAATTCCTGGAAGAAAACATAGGGAAAACACTTTAGGCACTGGTGACACCCAAACTGCAGGCCCAAAATGCAGGCAACAAAAGAAAAAGTAGACAAACGGGTTGATACCAAACATAGACGCTTCTGCACAGCAAAGGAAACAATGGAGTTAATGGACCCGAAAGAGTGAGAGAAAATATTTGCAAGCTTAATTTCAAAATATCTCAGTAGTTTAAAAAAAACTCAACAACAACAACAACAACAAAAAACCCAATAAATCCAGTTAAGAAATGGGCAAAGGACATGAAAAGACAATCCTTAAAAGAAGAATACAAATGGCTAATATCAAATATGAATATCACTATCCATCAGGGAAATGTAAATCCAAGCCACAATTAGATATCACCTCACCTCTGACACAATGACACAATTATCAAAAAGATAGCACAACAAATGCTAGTTAGGATGTGAAGAATGGAGAACTGTTACACATTCTTTGTGGGAACAAAAATTAGTACAGTCACTGTGGGAAATTGGAGAATTCCTAAAAAACTATAAACAGAACTGTCATACAATCTAGCAGTATCACTTCTTGGTGTACACCCAAAAGATAAGAACTCATTGTATTAAGGAGATACTTACTTTACCACGTTTATAGCAACATTGTTCAGAATAGCCAAAATATAGAATCAATTAAGGAGCCCATCATCAGATGATTAGATAAAGAAAATATGGTATAGATACACAATAGACTACTATTCTACTAGAAAAAAAGAATTAAATCCTGTCATTTGCAGCAAAATGATGGAACTAGAGGACATTATGTTGAGTGAAATAAGACAGACACAGAAAGACAAATGCAGCATGTTCTCCTATTTATGTGGGCACTAAAATTAAAAAAGAAACAACTCTCAATCTGTATGCAGAATGTTAACTACTAGAGGCTGAAAGAAGCAGTAGGGATAAAAGAAATTATATAAAAATGGAGGAAGCTGGATGTTTGTAACAAAGATATTAATATGAGATATTAATAATAGAGGAAGTGTGGTGAGGGGTATATAGGAATTCTTTGTATTATTACCTCACATTTTTTGCTATGTAAATTTAAAACCATCATAAAATGCTAAAAAATAAAAAATCAAAATAAAATAGTGAGGGATGGCGCTGTGGCATAGCAGGTAAAGCTGCTGACTATAATATCGGCATCTCATATGGGTGCTAGTTCAAGTTCCAGCTACACCACTTCTGACCCAGCTCTCTGCTATGGCCTGGGAAAGCAGTGGAAGATGGCTCAAGTCCTTGGGCCCGTGCACCCACGTGGGAGACCTGGAAGAAGCTCCTGGCTCTTCACTTCGTCGGATTGGCGCTGCTCCAGCTGTTGAGGCCAATTAGGGAGTGAACCAGCTGATAGAAGACCTCTCTTTCTCTCTCTGCCTCTCCTTCCCTCCTGATTTTCAAATAAATTTAATAAATTTTCAAAAAAATTAGTGTACAATGTCAAAGGCATGTAAAATAGGAATTTTTGTCTTATCAAGGGAATAATTTAGTACTAAAATGCTTGAGAATTTATAGAGTGAACCTAAAAAAATGCCATTTTATTTAGAGGAATAAGGCACATGAAGTTTAGGTTTCCACAAATCAATCTGGGGGTGATTTTCCTCCTGTCAGCATAAATATTTTCCCTGTCACATCTTTTAATGATGTAAATGTCCTAGTTATCAAATTACTCATTTGTTTTCAGTTTATTATTTTCTATTTACTTTTACAATTATCTTCCTAGCTCTTTATATCTGTTCCTCCTCTTCTCTTCCCCGAAGTGAGAAGAAAATAATTAAAAATTGAAAGCAGGAAATGTACGAGTCTAACATGAAGACTTTACTACATCTGGAAGCTGATAGGACAACTTATTCCTGTGGGGGTTTAGAATGAATTATATTACAAGTTTGAGAGTTTACTCTGAAAAGCCAATTAGTAAAAATAAAGTAGGAGAAGTTGTTCCCATGGTGTTTGCAAAATGGTATTAAAGGAACCACTATTTCTTTGAAAAATAAGCTTGATGCTGGAAAAAGTTACAGTGTAGAATTCAAAGTGGCAAGGAAGGGAAAAAGCAAACTTCGAACAAGGAAACATTGAGCTGGAAATATGGAGAAGTGAGGGAGAATGAAGAGATTAAAACATAAATAAGGCCGGTGCCGTGGCTCAATAGGCTAATCCTCCGCCTTGTGGCGCCGGCACACCGGGTTCTAGTCCCGGTTGGGGCGCTGGATACTGTCCCGGTTGCCCCTCTTCCAGGCCAGCTCTCTGCTATGGCCCGGGAGTGCAATGTAGGATGGCCCAGGTCCTTGGGCCCTGCACCCACACAGGAGACCAGGAGAAGCACCTGGCTCCTGGCTTCGGATCAGCGCGGTGCGCCGGCTGTGGCGTGCCGGCCGCAGCGGCCATTGGAGGGTGAATCAAAGGCAAGGGAGGCCCTTTCTCTCTGTCTCTCTCTCTCACTGTCCACTCTGCCTGTCAAAAAAAAAAAAAAAAAAGCATAAATAAGGCAGCAGTCGTTCATCCTAGTGATGAAGACACCCCAGTCCCATGTTGGGGTACCTGTGATATCAGCAAGGAGGTAGCTGGCAAGGAGGAGCTAAAGCACTGACTACTCCTTGCAGCCCTGCTTGCTCTGCCGAACCCTGCCCTTCTTGTGTGCAGGATAAGTTTCTGTGAAACCACTGCCCAGAACTGGAATTAGCCAAACATAATCATCATGGCAGCTGACTGCATCCCTGTGACAATCTACGGCTAGTTGTAGTATAATGATAATAAAATTACCATGGCTGACACTCCTGTTTATGCAATGACACTTCTGAGAATTCCAAAAAGGGGCAATAAAAGGGAGAGTACTAAAACTCTGCCCCAAACTCAACCCCCTACATACAGTCAATTAAATCCTATCCCAGATCTACCCCATATGCCTCCAGATCATATAAACAGATGGCCCCAAATCTCACTGAACACAGCTTACTCCCAGGGTGTTCACACATACTTGAGTGTGTACTTTCAGTTTACATTCAATTAAATCTTATACCTCTGGTAACCTTTACCTGCATCTGGTCTTCCAATTCTTCCTGGTGTCAGAGACAAGGACTTAGGCACAGCCATCTTACAATATCTGCAGTGAGCCATCTGGGAGAGAGATGAAAGTCCACCCAGAAACTGGCTGGTGAGTCTTTCTCCTGACTCTTGGGTCCTGTGTGCTTCAGTGTTTTAATTCTATTCTGCCTGTTTCTCCTTCACACCATTCTGACCTGTCATCAGGTTAATAACTCCTATTAACCCAACTGTTTCTGCTCTTTAGTGACTGCTGGAGGTGGCAAGGCCAAGGGATGATACCATGCAGATCAAACACCATTGGTTCTTTCATGAAAAAGGCATATAAGAGTAGTTGGGGCATGCTCTCAACCTGTGCAGTGCCCATCACCATCAGGCCATGAGCATTCTATACTGCTTGACCTCTCTTTTGTTCATGCCTTCTAAACCTTCAGCCTTTGTTTGCTCCTTGAGGATGACTGCCAATTGCATATTTTACTATTGCAAATGAGGTATTTGATGCCCATGCATTAAGTCTCTACTTATATATGGAAGTAAATTCCATCATCCTCTGACCCCTGAGCATCCTTGCTTTCTCTGTGGAAAATCCTTCGACTTTTGGCAACCTTCACATTCCTGGCTCCAATACCTAGGAGACCCCAACCCCCAGTTATTTTGGGGTTCTGTTTTTATTTGCACTTGTTACAGTGCTCTCATGTCCAACATGCATGGCAACACCAGAATGAGAGGTCTACATGTGGTCCTGGAACATGACCTAAGTGCTGTAAGAAATATTCCTTTTGAAAGCTTCTCCACATTCTTTGAAAAGAAGAACCCTCTACCCTACCTTCAACTGATAACTTCTAGGATTATTTTAATTGTCATATTGAACCACTACAGATTGAACCTAAGTGCCAAACATGCTATCCTCTTGTGAAAAGGGTAAAAATGAGACCAAGATCTCTCATGAGAAACCTCCATGCAACCCCTTACCAAAGGAAAGCTCTAAGGGCTGCAGACACCTGTACAAAATGAAAGGGTCCAAAGACACTCAGGCACCATGGTTCACATCTGTGATCCTGGGATGCCTAAAACAATCAATGAAGGTGCCCTCGGATGACCCACTCTTTTCCCTATCTTCATTTTTCCCTTGCTGATTCACAAAGAGGTTCTTTCATTAATGGTTAAATCCCCTTCCATTCCCATGGACTCACTCCTCATTTTCCTCTTTAAAAATTGGAAAACAGTGGATATTCTAAGCAAGAAGCTGATTTTCTTTCTGCAGCCTTGTCTAAGTACAATACAAGCGTCAGATAACAGGAAACCTTACTGCCAAATGGAACCGACAATATTTTTTTTATTTGACAGATAGAGTTAGACAGTGAGAGAGAGAGACAGAAAGAAAGGTCTTCCTTCCATTGGTTCACCCCCTAAATGGCCACTACGGCTGGAGCTATGCTGATCTGAAACCAGGAGCCAGGTGCTTCTTTCTTCCTGGTCTCCCATGCGGGTGCAGGGGCCTAAGCACCTGGGCCATCCTCCACTTCCATCCCGGCCACAGCAGAGAGCTGAAATGGAAGAAGAGCAACTGGGACTAGAATCTGGTGCCCACATGGGATGCCGGTGCCACAGGCAGAGGATTAACCAAGTAAGCCACGGCACCGGCCCTGGAACCCACAATATTAATAGTACCCTTCAACTAGACTTCTGAGACAACAAAAATGGTCAGAATTCCTCACATCTAGGCCTCCATGACACATTTTTCAAAACCCCACCTTTAGAGACAGTTTCGGCTCTGTTATGTCCATTCTCTCCTAGAGACAGCAGATCCAGAAGAGTAGCAGATAATTACAGGGGGTGACACATGGCTGAGTGATCTTCCATCATCCCAGGACTCAACTGCTTCAAGCTCAGCTTGTCACCAGGACCATTCCTGGAAGTGATGACTCCTCCTCCTCTTCACCAAGCCCTGATTCTCTCTCATCTCCTAGCACTGTGCCCCTGTACTGGGGAATAGCCTGGCTGGAATCTCTTGTAGTGGGTGTGCTACCATCCATGTCCAAGTAAGCTTTGTGCTCTTCATAGCTATTGGTGACACAGGGCTGATCCGAATATGTGCAACTATTTCCACGTCTGACTTCCAAAGCTATGGAGGTTTTTCTGAAGAGAATTTCAAATTTACTGAGGAATTTCGGGCCATATCTCTGGCCTTTATCTTCACCTGGGGTGACCTTCACATTGTCCTATCTACTTGTTGTTTCTCAAAGGAAGAATAGCAAATCTAGGCCAAAGCCAAAGCCCATGCTAACTCTCTGGCTTTCAGAAGTCCAACGAATATTCTGTGGGATCCATAGTAGTCCTACAAACAGATCTTAACTGGAACCATTGAAAAGGTTATGAAAATTCAGAACACCAAGACCATATTGTTACCTACTTGGTGGCGGGGATCAACATACTTTTATGAAATCTATAAAGGACGAGAAACTCAGGCAGGCAAGAAAATATTTGGAAGAGAACCCAGACTTATTCTAGAGATGACTGTAGAAGTCTTAAAGTTACATACTAATGGGGTTGGCAAAGTGGCAGAGCAAGGTAGGCCACTAGGTGTGACACCTGCATCCCATACCAGAGGGTTGGATCAATTTTGAGCTATTCTGTGTTTCTGATCCAGCTTCCTGCTAGTTGGTCTGAGAGGCAAGCATGATGGCTCAAGTATCTGCATTCCTGCCACCCAGTGGAAGACCTAGAAGAGTTCTTGGTTCCAGGCATTAGTCTGGCCTAGCCCTGACTGTGGCAGGCATTTGGGGAGTTAACCAATGGATCAAAGGTTCTGTCTCTGTCTCTCTCTTTATCTGTCACTCTGCCTTTTAAATAAAATAAATCAATATTTTTTTATTTTTATTTATTTATTTATTTTGACAGGCACAGTTAGTGAGAGATAGAGAGAGACAGAAAGAAAGGTCTTCCTTTTTCCGTTGGTTCCCCCTCTAAATGGCTGCTACGGCTGGTGCGCTGAGCTGATCCAAATCCAGGAGCCAGGTGCTTCCTCTTGGTCTCCCATGCGGGTGCAGGGCCCAAGCACTTGGGCCATCCTACACCGCCTTCCTGGGCCACAGCAGAGAGCTGGACTGGAAGAGGAGCAACCGGGACAGAATTTGGCACCCCAACGGGGACTAGAACCTGGGGTGTTGGCGCTGCAGGTGGGGGATTAGCCTAGTGAGCTGGGGGCGCTGGCCTAAATCAATCTTTTTAAAAGGATACCCTAACACAGGTCCCAGCACTCCCAGAAGACAGGTCTGACTTGGCATCCATTTTGTTAGTCAGTCAGCCCCAGATATTCAGAGTAAACTCCAGAAACTGGCAATAGGACCCCAAATCCCCATGACCCAGATGGCAGATATAACATTCGTGTTGTTTAATAATAGACAAGGCTAGTATGTTAGTGTAGTGGGTAAAGCCACCACCTGTAATGCCAACATCAAATATCGGTGCTGGTTTGTGTCACAGTTGCTTCATTTCTGATCCAGCTCCCTGCTAATGGCCTGGGAAAAGCAGTGGAAGATGACCCAAGTGTTTTCACCCTGCCACCCATGTGGGTGATCTTATCCAAAGGCTGAAGGGGCCTGGGAACTCAGGTGGCTCCTACAATCATATGACCATCATACTCCTGGAGTCTTAGGTGGCCCTGGATGATGCAGGTAAGGCATACTGATTTCCTGATTGATAGGGGAGCTACTTCTTACCCTATGAATTCCCCATCCTCAAAGAGTTGTGTCATCAAAGGAGCTGATGGCAAGTCCTGCTCCTGACAATTTACCTTACTCCTGGCTTGCCAGACGGGAGATGTCCTTGTCTCCCATCAGTTTTTGTTGATGCCAGAATGCCCAAGTCCTTTACTCAGCAGAGATTGCTATCCTCCCTGCTATTTCTCTCAGATTAAACATTTCTGAAGTTAGACATTTTATGACAATTTTGATGAACACAAGACAAGGCACTGTTTCAAAAATCTGCCTGTTGAAATTAAAAAATAGAGTAGATGCACAAGTCTGGGATCATGGCATATGTGATTGGGGTACACATGCTACTAAAATCATAGTCTTCCTGAAGGGCAAGGCAAGGCTTCCTCATCAATACCAATGCTCCTTTACAATTAGAATATAAGCAGGAATTTCAATCTTTGAGTAGAATTTATTGATCAAGGAATCCTGACTCCATGGCTGTAAACTTGCAGCACCCCCATTTGGCAGTTTTAAAATCAGTGGGGGAATACTGTGTGATTCAAGGCCTTTGGGCTGTTAATGAGCCCATCATCCCACTCCATCATCTTTATCAAATCCCCATACTAACCCAGCCCACGTGGCTGAAGGAACCACCTGGCTCATAATCTTTCAGTTGAAAGACATCTTCGTTTGTCTACATTATACCTTCTATTTCAGTATCTGTTTGCCATTGACTGGACCAATCCATCCTCTAATATAACTAAACAGTGCACCTGGACATTCCTTCCTCACAGCTTTAAGGATTGTCCTCATTTGTTTGTCAATGCCTTTGCCAAGGAACTTAGCTCAAATTAAAGACTGGATTCCTTTTACAGTATGAAGTCCTTCTAAGGGGGACTTGGATTAAAAACAACATTTAGATCTTAAATTCTTTAGGGGAACAAGGAAATATAATTTCCCCAAACCAAATCCAGATCTCCAAAATAGAGGTAGCCTACCAGGGATAACTTGACCCCAGGATACCATTCCTCCCTGTTTAAGGAAAAGGAAGCCATACTTTGGGTAGGGCAACAGATAAAGAAACAGCCACAGATACAGGAACAGCTCAAGACAGTGCTAGGAATGGAAGGACTGTGCAGGATCTGAATTCTAAGATTTGGGTTGATAGTTAAATCTGTATATGAATCCTAATGGGGTATGATATTGATCATTGGTTGGACTGGAAAATAACATGAGACCTTCCAAAATATAAAGAGTGTGCTGACAATGGCCATAGCACTAAGGATTTCTAAGGTCGGTAAGTTAGTCAGCTAGTTTGTAACTGAAAGATAAAAAATAGCCCTGGATGTACTCACCCCAAAGTTGGCTCTACTTCCATGACCAGTGGCCTATTTTTCTAATCAGCTGGAATCTGCAGCCAATGACAGTCTAGATTTTGAGGGCAGCTTCTGCTACCACACTTTGGTAAAGGAAATTACTAAATTGATTTTAGAATGGCTTCTTGAAGTATATTTACACACCAGCCACTAGGGCTCCTAGATTGGATACCAATGGTTAATAGGAGTATATCTTACTAAATAGCAGGCCTCTCATTTAGATATCTTCTGATATTTGAATATTGTAAACCTGGATCACTCTTGTGTAGAGACCACAGAGCAGATCTATTCCAGTTGAAATGATCTATAACATGAAGCGTGGAAAATTTGTATGCTGAATGTTTCACTAATAGCAACCATTTCACGAAGGAAGAATATGTCATGGTAGACCTTACCCAAGTTGTGGAGGCCCCAGAAGTACCATTCAACACCTAAGCTCAAATGGCTGAACTTACTGCCTTGAGTAGAGCCGTAAAACTGGGGAGAAGTCAGAGTGCCACAGTAGATAAGACTCCAAATACACTTTGCTTATTCTCCACTCACATGTGGCAACTTGGAGAGAAAGAGGCCTATGGACTGAACACCACCGCTCCCCAGTGAACACGTCTAAGAGCTTTGGGCTTTTCTGCTGGCAGTTTTGCAGCATCTGTAAATGGGTCCTGTTTATTATATGTGATAACAAAAGAAGAATAACCATATCATCAGAGGAAATGCACTGGAAGGATGGCAAAGAAGGCTGCAATCGAGAAGGTTCTGAAAATAGCACTAATACCTCAGCCTCCCGAGACAGCTTGAAATCCCTACTACGATATGCTTGAGATAGAAGGGGCCCAGCAATGGGGTTATAGTAAAGACCCCAACAGTGGTAGATGCTAGATCATAAAAGCACATTCCCAGTGTCCTCTAAGTAGGAAGAGAAGCCCTCAATTCAAATGATCTCTCATGTCTTCAAAGGAAAAGGACTGTGTATGTTATAAAGGAAGTGACCTGGTCCTGTCCTTTCTATGCACAAAATAATCTTGCAGCCACACCAAACCACCTCTCCTACTTCTGTAAAAAAGAGAGGAACCTACGCTGCTGAGGACTGGCACACAGACTTTACTAACGCAGTCCTAGCAAGTGCTCATACTTATTAGTCTTTGCTGACACTTTCACTGGACATAAAAAGAAAAGGCACATGAAGTATCCAAAGTCCTACTAAAAGAAACAATCCCATGTTTGGGGTTTCCAAGCTCCATTTAGAGTGACAATGGTCCCTCCTCTGTTTCAAAGTAACTCAGCAGGTAACTCCTGGTCTGGGAATCTCCTACTATCTCCATAACTCCTGGATGTCAGGAGTTACGCCAGACAACTCCAAGACACCTCAGAATCCTAGTTCAAGCTATTTGAACCTCCCTAGGATGAGGATGGCACCCAAAGCTACCTTACAGCTAAATCCTTTTGAGATGTTATATGGGAGTACCTTCCTCAAACCCTACACCATCTGATTCAAATACCCAACATCAAATAAAGCATACAAGCAGTCTAAGTCACAGAAGACTCTGTCAGAACATGGCAACAAGATTAGGACAGTACAAGATTACCAAAATAGATCCGATTCCTTTGTTAACCTTTACCTACATCTAATCTTCAAATTCTTTCTTGCATTGGAGACAACAACCTGGATCCAGCCCTCCCACTACACCTGGGTTCAACTCCTGGCCTGAGCTCCTGACTCCAGATTCCTGCCAGTGCAAACAGGGAGGCAGCAGTGATGGCTTCTGCTCCCACTTGGGAGATCTGGATTATGTTCTCTGCTCCTGGCTCCAGCCTAGTTTCTGTCCAAGCCATTCTGCAGGCATTTGGAGGTACACTAATGGCTTGGAGATCTGTCTGTGTGTCTTTCTCTCTCTCTCTCTCTCTCTCTCTCTGTCTGCCTCTTAAATAAATAAGACAATAATGAAAAAATAAAGTGAATACAGAGACATAAGAAATCAGTTAAGTGATAGAAAAAAAGTTAATTTTTATGATTACTATCACAATATTATTTAAAATAATAACTATAATAAAGTAAAAACAGCAGTAATTTCATAATACAGAAAACAAAACAAAACAAAAAAAACAGAAAGGAAAAATCAGAAAACACAACAGGGAGAGAAATAGAAAATCATGGGAAGAGCAGAAGAAACAGAATGTAAAGAAAATAAGTTTACAAAAAAGAGAAAATAAAATAGGCAAGTAAAAGCAGAGAAAAACATTTAAAAGGAACAATTAACTAGATAATGTGAAAAGAAGAGTAGATTATAGATTTTTATGTAATTCACTGATATGTAACGTGTGTGCATTATACATACACACATATATATCAGTTCAATTAAATTCATCTACTCAAAACTTCACAAAAATCCACAGTCACAGCAGAGGCAGTGTTACTGTTTTTGCTTATTCTTAGCAACACAAAATGGTATTGAAGAATCTGGCACGTTCTCAAGGTTGTAACTCCAAAAGAGATCTGAGCTTTCTCATCTGATGCAGTGAATTCAGGCAAGAAAACTGGAAGTCCTTTTTAAATCATTCTAACTAAAAAGGAATTCAGGGCATGTGTTGTGATGCAGCAGGTTAAGCTGCCACTGGGGACATCCACATCCCATATCAGAGTTCTGGTTCAAGTCCCAGTTCCTCCACTCCCAATCTGGCTTCCTGCTAATGCATCCTGAGGAGCAGCAGGTTCAAGTTGTTAGGTCCCTGCCACCCATGTGGGAGACCTGTATACAGTTCCTGGCTCCTGGCTTCAGCCTGGCCCCACACAGGCTGCTGCAGATATTTGGGGAGTGAATCAGCAGAAGAAAGATACCCACCCCCCTTCCTGATGCTCTGCCTTTCAAATAATTCTTTTAAACATTTTTTTTTTAAAGGAGGAGTTCTATGTCCAAAGGAATCAAGGAAGAGAAATTGGAAGAGGTAGGAGAGCTAATAACAATGGTATGTGTCCACAGAAAAAAGGAATCAGGGAACAGGCATGTGACTAAGAACAAAGTGTCCTCAACAGCTGCACTACACCTGCCACCTGGTAGTTACTCAATTAAACCAGGTGAATGGATTGAATCTATGATGTTCCACCTCCTGGAGTTGTATTTCTGGATATATTCACAAGTGAAAAAATAAGGGGATAAGCAGATAGTTGAGTTTTCAAAGAATACTGTCAAAACACTGCCACTTTGGAATAGACTTCCTCTTGGAGAAAAGAATAATATATAAAATAATCTGAAATTAGTAACAGAAACATACACATCTATATGAATTGATCTGTAGGGAAAAAAGAGGTTTGCACTGTTCTTAAAAAAAAAAAAAAAAGCACAACTATTCTACTGGTTGTTTTGATTGCTTTCTATTGCCACCAGCCTTGGCACTACTCCGGACATGTGTTTGGGATTCTTGGAACCAGAATGAATAGTGTATAGAGTAAAGTGCACCTATCCTGAAGGGAAAATGACAACTACATAACACAATGTAAAAGAATGCAGACAAAAAGGGAATTTGTTTTTCTGTATTATATGAGACAATAAGGCAGAAAGAGAAAGAAAAGTACGGCAAACAACTGCATGACAGAAAAGGGGAATGAGGCTCAGAACACACAAGATCAAGAAAGGGGTGTAGGGGAGCCCACGAAAGCAGAAACAAGGTAACAAAAAGGACAAAACCAGCAGTAGAAAGGAACTGTCAGACACAAAACCCTCAAAACAATGGATAGAAAAAAAAAGGAACAAGATGACAGGAAAAGAGCAGCATGGAATCTAGTAAGAAAAAGAAACAAAAATTTCAAATAATGGATTTTGTAACACCCCCGCTGTTCCTCCAGTGCATTGTGTCACAGTCTCACAGAGCAGTGCATAATTTATTATGGTCACTCGCTGCCAGGCTGCTCTAAAGAGCAATAGCTATAGGAAAATACTCCTCATTGCCTGGATGGCTTAATGATCTCCTCTTTGTAGAAGGGAAGGGCTGTGCAATGGTGGGCAAGGGCAGAAGGAGCACTCAGAGTGCTGGATGGCGCGCTGCATATTTAGTGCTTCCCAGCATTTGAAGAAAGGGTGGATCAACTTTCAGGGCATCACTGTGGGGGTTCTTGCCCCTTTCCCAGCTCCTAAACAATCCCTCTATGCTTGCTGGTCTCTTAGTGCCTGGTTCCACAACTACCATCCTTTCATGGGAGGGGTGATGCCAGATTTGAAGAATAAATCATTGATTTTTAAAAATAAAATCTTACTATGAATGACTAACACCAGTAACTGGAAAAGTACATTACATTTTAATTACAACTGGAAAATGTTTTAATGCTATAGTTTTTCTAAAAATGAATCTGGATGCAGAATAAACAAAAATCACTTCAAAATAAAGATCATTCAGATCGTTTTTAGCAAAGCTTTTTTTTTTTTTTTTTTTAGGAAACCAGACTTTTCCATAGTATTTATATGGAGGAGCTTTCTTAACTTTCCCAAATACAATAGCAATGTCTTCAAACAGAAAGGCATCAGTGAGATGTGAATGAATAATGTCTCTGGTTGTTAAGGCCATGAACTATTTCACCTTCCTTTTTTGAGATGCACTGATACATGTAGGTCATAAGAATAGGCTCTTGAGCCAGATTGCTAGGATTTGAATCTTTTATTGTACTTAAATATTATTTATTTACTTGCAAGGCAGAATTACAGAGAGAGAGAGAGAGAGAGACAGACAGACAGACAGACACACACACACACATACAAACACAGATAGACAGGGAGAGAGAGTCTGTCTACTGGTTCACTCCCAAAATGACCGCAACAGCCAGGACTGGGCCAGGCTAAATCCAGGATCCTAGAACTCCAGCTGGATCTCCCCTACAGGTGTCAGGTGCCTGAGTATTTGAGCCATTTCCACTGTTTTCCAGGCACATTAGGAGGGAGTTAGATGGTAAGTGGAGCAGGTGGGACAGGAACCGAAGCTCATACAGGATGCCTGAGTTGTAGGCAGTGGCTTAACCTGCTGTGTCACGACTCTGGCCCTGGGATTTGAATCTTGTTGCTGCCATTTAATCTTGTGTACCCCTTCCACTATTTATAGTTTCTGAATTTCCCCCTCTTATAACGGGAATAATGGTCATAAATACTTCAGAGTGCTGTGAAGATTAAATGAATCAATCCCTGGGTGACAGCCTGGTCAACACATGCAGGTGAGCAGCCATGGTGCCTGCTCTTAAACAGTACAGTAGGAGCCATGAGGGGCATGTGCAATCCAGAACTGTTCTGCCCTCGGTAAGGGGCCTGGGACAGGGGAACATTGCATCTTTTAATCCTATTGGAGGTCAGGCAGGGCAGTATCTTTATTTTGTTCTTGCCTCATCCATTGTATATATAGGGTGTTAGGTTTCCGGAAGAAAGTCACAATAAGGCACTTGATGTCTTTCACATGCCACACTTCTATAATAAAATGTAAAGGGTCCTCATTCTAAAGCAAAAGTGATTATTGAGTTCCAAAGATGGAATATTAGAAAAAGGAGATACACTGGAAATTATGAATAATACACGTACATAACAAGTATATAGTGTGGAAAAATATACTTAGATTGTGTTCAAGAAACAGACTGGGGAAACCAGATACCTGAAGCTTAAAATAAATTTCTTATTGATTAATTTTATTCACTTGAAAGGCAGAGAGAGAGATTGGGAGAGATTTATCTTCCATCCAGTGGTTACTTCCCAAATGCCCACAGCAACCAGGATGAGGCCAGGCCAAAACCAAGAAGCAGAAACGTTATCTATGTCTCACACATGGATGGTGGGGACCTCAGTACTTCACCCATCAGCCGTTGCTTACCAGGGTGCACATTAGCAGAAGCTGGATCAAAAGCAGAATTAAGGCTCAAACTCCAGGACTCTGGTATGGGATGTGGACATCGACATCCCAACCTGCATCTTAACTTCTGTACCAAATATCTGTCCTGTTTTCTGTCTTTTTGACAACAGCCACTGTAGCAGTGGTATGGTGGTATCTCATTAAGGTTTGGATTGGGATTTCCCTGATGGCTAGTGATAGCATTTTTTTTTATCTATTTATTAGCCACTTCTTCTTTTGAGATATGTCTATTCAGTCCTTTCTCTTTTCTTAACTAGATTGGTTGTTTTCTGTGTTGTTGAGTTTTGTGAGTTCCTTATACATTTTTGTATTAATCCTTTGTTGGATAATTAGCTTGCAAATATTTTGTCCCATTTTTGTCAGATGTCTCTTCATGGTGTTGTTTTCTTTGCTGTGCAGAAAAATCTGAATTTTCTATAATTACATGTGCTTCATTTTGCTTTTTTTCCTGAATTTCAGGGATATTATCCAAAAAATCATGTCTGCACCAAAGTCTTGAAGTGTTTCCCTATGTTTTATTCTAAAGTTTCATAGTTTCAGATTTTATATTTAAGTTATTGACTCATTTGACCTGATTTTGTGCATGGATCCAATTTCATTTTCTGTATATGTATCTTCAGTTTTGCCAGCAACACTTTTTTGAAAAGACCATCCTATCTCCTATGTATGTTCTTGGCACTTTTGTCAAAACCAGTTGGCTTTATGTAATAGATTATTTCTGGGTTCTTTATTCTGTCCCACTGGTCTACATGTTGGCTTTAATGAAACTACCATACTGCTTTAGTTACTATATATGTGTAGCACTGGGGGCTAGCACCATGGCATAGTAGGCTAAGCCTCTGCCTGTCACACCAGCATCCAATATGGGCACTGGTTCTAGTCCCAGCTGCCCCTCTTCCAATTCAGCTCTCTGCTAATGGCCAGGAGAAGCAGTAGAAGATGACCCACATCCCTGGGCCCCTACACCTGCATGGAAGACCTGGAAGACATGGAAGAAGTTCCTGTCTCCTGGCTTGGGATTGGCTCAGCTTCAGCTGTTGCAGCCATTTGGAGAGTGAACCAGCAGATGAAAGACCTCTCTCTCTGTCTTTCCCTCTCTCTGTCTGTAACTCTACCTCTCAAATAAATAAATAAACCTTGAAAAATAATTGTGTAGTATTGTACAGTGGAATATTATTCAGCCATAAAAATAATGAAATACTGTCACCTGTGGTAAGATGCATAGAACTGCAAGATATCATGCTAAATGAATGAAATAACTGTATGCTTTCCCTCACACATGGAAGCTCAAAAACAAACAAAAACCTCATTCTGGGGGCCAGTGATGTGGTGCAATGGGCTAAGACTCCACGGCAGTGCTGGAATCCCATATGGGCACTGGTTCGTGTACCGGCTGCTCCTCTTCTGATCCAGCTCTTGGCTTATGATCTGGGAAAGTAAACCCCTGCACCCACATATAAGATCGAGAAGAAGCTTCAGGCTCCTGGCTTTGGTTTGGCCCAGCTCCAGCTGTTGCGGCCATTTGGGGAGTGAACTAGCACATAGAAGAAGACTTCTCTCGCTCTGCCTCTGCCTCTCTGTGACTCTGCCTTTCCAATAAATGAATAAATCTTAAAAGAAAAAAAGAACATCTCAATCTAAGCACAGACTAGTAATAATTAGGAGCACAGTAATTATTAGAGCCTGGGAAGGTAGGAGGAGATTAAAATTTTGATACCAGGTACTAAATCAGAGTTAGATTGAAGGGATAAGTTTCTAGTGTTACACAGCACAGTGGGGTGACTATAGTATACAATAAACTACTGTACATTTTTGATCAAATAGAACAAACTGCTCAAAGGGAAAATACAGATTACTCTGATTTGATCTGTGCACATGGTATATATGTATTAAAATGTTGCAAATATCCCATACATTACATATAATCAGTCTAATAAAAACATATATTTATATGTAATCATTCTTAAAATACACTTATATATAATAAATGTACATATATGTGTATATTAGTATAATTATATATACTCATTTTACCCAGCAGGAAGCATGTAAGACCTTTCTGTCAGTGGTGGAAGTATTTTAATGTTAAGATCTTGAAAGTGGTGCCTTTGACTCCCTCCCCTGATTTATCTTTGTTACGCATCCTCTTATCTTGACTTGTTACCTCTGTCTCATTGCTGACGCTTACTTACTAGTTTTCTGTCCAATATTACCTTGTAGCCTAACATGCAATGCCCTTTACTCCTGAGTCCTAGCACCTGGCTTAGTCTTGTCTGCCACTTCATCCAATATTCTTGGCTAGCTGACTCTCATGCCTATATTTTCCATTTTATTGCTAATATTATATCTTACTCATCTTGTTTTCTCACCTTGTCTCTTATTGATGATACCTATTATGCTGATGTAACATTATACTCTCAAAATTCTTCATGATATTGAAGACTAAGCTCATAGCAACTCCCTCACCTCATCCTGTGTCTCTTTTTTTAAGTCAATGATGTTTTTACTTCATCTTTATATATTTGGACAGGCCAAAGCCAGGAGAAAGGAACTCCATCAGGGTCTCCCATGTGGATGGCAGGAAAAATAAAGTTCTTGAACCATCAGTTGCTGTCTTCAAGCGCCCACATTAGCAAGAAGCTTGATCAAACCTAGTTATTCTGATATAAGTTGTGGGTGTTCCAAGATGTCCCACTATGCCACATTCCTGCCCCTGGAGGGTTATTTTTAAATAAATAAATATTACATATAAATAATTATATTAGATAATATTATATAAGTTATAATACATAAGTAGTTTATATTTAAACAAATATCCTATATTATATATATATATATATATGTATATAAAATTTATTTCAACCTATTGGCTCTCTCCCTAAATGACCTCAATAGCCAGGTGTGGGTCAGGCCAAAGCCAGGAGCCAGAAGCTGTATCCTGATCTTCCACACGGGTGGCAGGATTCCAAGCACTTGGGCAATCGTTTGTTGCTTCCCCTGGTGCATTACTAGGGTGCTGGATCTGAAGAAGAGCAGCCCAGACTAGAACCTGTGCTCTGATATGGGATGCAGCAGTCCCAAGTAGTGGCTTAACCTGATGTGCCACAACATGGCCACTCTCTGCCCCCACCAAGATACAGTTTAAACTTTTGCTGGGACCGGCATTGTGACACAGAAGGCTAAGCATCTTCCTAAGTCCCCAGCTTCTATTTGGGTGCTGGTTTGTGTACTGGCAGCTCTGCTTTAGATTCAGCTCCTTGTCAATGTGCCTGGGAAAGCAGTGGCAGATGACACAGGTACCTGGGCCCCTGCCACCCATGTGGGATACCCAGATGGAGTTGCAGGCCCCTATCTTTGGACAGGCCCAACCCTGGACATTGCAGTCATTTTAGGAGTGAATCAGAGGGTGGAAGATCTCTCTCTCTCCCTCTCTCTGTAACCCTGCCTTTCAAAGAAATAAATAATGTTTTTAAAAAAGGTTTTTCTGTTTATTTATGGAATATAACAAATTGTGAGTACAATAAAAACTATATTGAGTTAAAATGCATTTACTCATTTTTCCTGCAAATACTCTGCACTAGGTGATCTGCCTGTTTGTTACTGCATTGGTGTTTTTACTGGCACATGGTGCTTGTGCGGCGCAAAAGACCAGTGCTTCCTAATGTAGAACTGATACTTCAGTGAGATGTAAATCATGTTGCTTCTACTAAAAGTTTATGAATTTTAAGAGATGAAACTTTCATATCATTAACCAACCAACCTTAATAACTACAAATGGAAAGCTCATAGAGAAACAGCTTTAGGCAAAATATTGGCAGTTATATAAATATTTCTTACAGATCTCCTGTAGATGTCTGCTTATGAAAACACCCATGTCTATGCAAATGGATGTAAATTAAAATCAAATAAAAAGTTGGGCACCATAATATCATATAAAGCAAATATTTCTTTATGATTAGAGTCACTTTTTCTCATAAACAAGTTGATAATCTATTTTAAAGCACTTTTTAAAATTATAATGCCACAAGGAAAATAAAAGAGAACAGGATAAATCCAATGTTTATGGATAATTAACCATTTTAGTCACTTTTGCAGCTCATATCACATAGCCATATCTCATGTTTCTTTACAAGATTCGTTACTTGCAGTACAACAATTTCCAAACCTATGAATATTATGTCTCAGGGGTTCAAGCCATTGAGGTTAACCTAGTGTATCCCATATTTATATAGTTCACTTTTATACCTCAAGATTTGACTGTCTAGCCCAAATCTCCATGCACTTATGCTGACCAGAGTGTGAATAAGCATCACATTCAGCACACTATATCAGTTTATCCCTTACCTCCTGTGCATAGATTTAAAATTTTTGACCCCCAAAATAATCTCTTAATAGCATTTTCATGAACTTTTTTGAAGTTGCCTAATACATACCCTATAAAGGCTGAATTCATAAGTACTAAGAGGGGCTGGTGCCATGGCACAGTAGGTAATCCTCCACCTGCAGTGGAGGTGCACCATATGGGTGCCGGTTCTAGTCCCAGTTGCTCCACTTCCAATCCAGCTCTCTGCTATGGCCTGGGAGAGCAGTAGAAGATGGCCCAAGTCCTTGGCTCCTGGCTTCGGATTGGCACAACTTTGGCCATTGTGGCCAATTGGGGAGTGAACCAACAGAAAGAAGACCTTTCTCTCTGCCTCTCCCTCCTACTGTCTGTAACTCTACCTTTCAAATAAAATAAATAAAATTTTTTTAAAAAGTACTGAGAAGAATCAGGAAAAAGTCTCACAGGCACATACTTGCCCAGTTTCATAAGCAAATGGAACTCAGCAGTGATCCTCACCTTAGTGCCCCAGAGAGAGGGCAGACCGGCACTGGTGGAGTGCTTTCTTTTCTCTAACCTTAGCTATTTTTCCATACTCTATTTCCTTAGTTTTGACTTCCTGGGGAAAACAGGAAATACTGTGACTTGGCAACTATTTTAGCTTTAAAGGAGGTTGTCTTCTTTTAAAAAAAAAATATTTATTTATTTAAAGGTGGAGTTACAGAGAAGCAGAGGTAGAGGCAGAGAGTGGGCGGGCGGTAGAGAGAGAGACAGAGAAAGGTCTTCCATCCACTGGTTCACCCCCAAACGACTGCAATGGCCAGGGCTGGGCCAGACCCATGAAAGGAGCCAGAAGCTTCATTCAGGACTCCCATGTGGGTGCAGGGGCCCAAGGACTTGGGCCATCTTCTGCTGCTTTCCCAGGTGCATTAGCAGGGAGCTGGATTGGAAGTAGAGCATCTGGGATTCAATGGGTATTCATATGGAATGCCAAATGCTGTAGGTGATGGCTTTGCCTGCTACACCATGATTTTTTTTTTTTTTTTTTTGACAGGCAGAGTGGATAGTGAGAGAGAGAGACAGAGAGAAAGGTCTTCCTTTTGCCGCTGGTTCACCCTCCAATGGCCGCCATGGCTGGCGCGCTGCGGCCAGCGCACCGTGCTGATCTGAAGGCAGGAGCCAGGTGCTTCTCCTGGTCTCCCATGGGGTGCAGGGCCCAAGTACATGGGCCATCCTTCACTGCTTTCCCAGGCCACAGCAGAGAGCTGGCCTGGAAGAGGGGCAAGCGGGAAAGAATCCAGCGCCCCGACTGGGACTAGAACCCGGTGTGCCGGTGCCGCTAGGTGGAGGATTAGCCTAGTGAGCTGTGGCGCCGGCCATTCTTATTTTTTACTAAGATATATTTTCAATTAACTTTATATACTTATGATTAACTCTATACTAAGTAAAGAGTTCAACAAATTGTATGAACAAAAAGAAATTTACCTCAACAGTTGAGACAAGGACTGTTCAAAGTGATTGCATCTTAAAGTGTTAATTTCACTTCTATAGATTACCTTTTAGGTGCTCTATTAGTTATTACAAATCAGGGAGAACATATGGTGTTTGTCCTTTGGGGACTGGCTTATTTCACTTAGTGTAATGTTTTCTAGTTGCATCCATTTTGTTGCAAATGACAGAATATCACTTTTTTTTCTGCTATGTAGTAGTCCATGGTGTACATATCCCATATTTTTTTATCCAGTCTTCAGTTGACGCATATTTGGGTTGACTCCATATCTTATATATTGTGAATTGAGCTTCAATAAACACGGCTGTACAGATAACTCCTTCATATGGTGATTTCATTTCCCTTGGGTAAATTCCCAGGAGTGGGATGGCTGGGTCACATAATAGGTCTGTTCAGATATCTGAGGTATCTCAAACTGTCTTCCACAGTGGCTGTATCAGTTTACATTCCCACCAACAGTGGATTATCTGTATAAAAGCCATTCTAACGTGTGTGTGTGTGTGTGTGTGTGTGTGGTGAAATCTCATTGTGATTTTGATATGCATTTCCCTGATGGCTAGGGATCCTGAACAGGCTTAATTAAGCTCTAGCTCCTTACTGTTGCCTGGCACAGAAGGCCATGTCCTTACATACATCAAGAGAAAGAAGAAGTGAGACTTTTCTTTCAAACCCAACTATTGTTGGTAATAATTTAAAAAACAAAACAACACCCATTACTCAAGGTCTATTAAGCACTGTTCTGAATTTGGGTAAGAAATTTCTGCAGAATAGAATAAATAATTCCACTATAATTTTAAAAGGACAGAAGAAGGCTATTCAGTCATTGTGGTAAAGACTCAACATTTAGGAAGAAGGGAAAACCTCAAAGGGGTTCCCTTTTAGCTGGGTTTAATAGAATTCATTATATTTCCATTGCATTTATAATATAAATGTAATATGTAAATATGCGGTTAATAAAGTAATACTTAAAATAGTATGCTGTTACAGGAAATGAATCTTCATACATTTTATGTAGACAACTTTAAATCTGAAGGACATGACATCTGAGAAGTTTCCTTAGTCTCAGGAGACAGAACCTAAAGTAGTAGGTTCAAGTTTGCTTGTATTTTCATATATTTAGAGAAATGAGAAGTTAGAGTTACAAAAGACTTCAGAGTTGACCTTGTCCAGCACTTAATTTTCAGTTAATAATAGTATTTAACACTGATATTGGCATGACTACTTAGCAGGGACTGTTCTTGGCATTTTCGCTATATTGAGGCTAATTGAAGTAAAGGTCTTTCAAGCATCGTGCAACTGGACCTCAGTTTGCAAAAGGTGGGGTTGGGGGGGTAGGGAGAGAGATAGGAGAGAGACAGATAGGAAAGAGAGATAGGAATGAAGGAGAGATAGGAGAGAGAAGGGGGGAGGGAGGGAATAAAAACTACATACGCTAGAGGGAAATTATAAAGAGAAAGAATAGTATTTTTTCATATTAAAATATAATTTTGAATTTTATAGAAAAATAACCAAAACTATACCACATTTTCATCTTTATTTGAGCATCAAAGTTACTGAGGATACAAGAAAATGAAATGAAAAAGCAGGTTAGAGTATAAACAATCAAAGGTTTTATTTTAGCCACTTTAAATATAAGACTTTTAATCTAATCATATCCTTTCTAAACAACTGCTATTTAAGAATTAATTCATGAAATTAAGCAATATACACCAAAAAGTGAGCAGCATTTGTTGAAGTAAAAATAATTAGGAATCACATAAATAAAACATTCACTTTATGCAGGCCACTGAAATGTGGAAGTGTTTTTAAGAAGAGCAAGACAATATGCATTCATTTGTTCCTTTATTTTAGTTTTATCAACATTCCTTAAGGATAGGTTAAAAATAATATATTAGCCTGCTACTTATACTGTTAACATTCATGTAATATTAAAGCTATAAGGGAATCAAGAGATCATTTAATTCAAATTGCCTGTTTTGGGATGGAAACTTATATTTCAGGAAAGTGAGTTGCTTGATCAAGGTGACATGAATGTTTGAAGGAAGGAACACAAAATGAGACTACCTTTAAACATTTAACAACGCTGAGATGTTTAAGACTTTATATGAAGTTATACTTTTCAGGAAATATGCAATTCAGATACTGAGATCAGCTTGAGATTCTCATTACTACTACAAATTTCATAAATGTGATGCCTATATGTTGCGGACTGGGGATTTTATAGCTTTCCTATTTGTAAGTTTCATGATTTTAGTAACTTATTTTATAGTTTAGTCACTTAATTTTTACGTATACATGTATATACAATTATGCTTATTACACACAAGTAAAATAATTTAGATACAAGGGAGTGTTCCTTACTTACTACACATTTGTGAGAAAATATATGCGATAAAGGAGGGAAAATAGGTGTTTAGAAAGGAAAATGTACAGTACAAGAAAGTAAATGTCTTAGATAAATATTCCAGCAATGGAACTAATGTTAGTTTCTCATTCAGGAAGCAAAAATATATCTGGCTGTGATAATACATACAACCATGCTTAGTACACAGGAAGTTTTCAACAAGTGGAACACAGGATTCAGTTCCCTAACACTGAGTACAAATTCCCCATCCAATTAACTTACAGGTGTTCAATATTTTGGAAATTAGGGACGAAAGGGGAAGCAATGTGAAGAGGATGTAGATAAAGGGGAAAAGGAAGCAGAAAAAGTAGAATAAAAGCCAAATGGACTTGTGAGTACTCCACACAGAGTCATAGTAAAGATTTTTTTAAATGCACTAATATTCCTCATTGCCTTCATTTTAAATATGGTACATTCATGTGTCATGAGGCAGAGGGATCATTCAAAATCTGTCAGAGCAAAAATAATTAAATTTGATTTTTCAATTATATGATTTAAGAAACTATATACAAAAGAATACTTCTAAATTTGGCTAATGGAAAGAATCAGTTTAGGGCTTTTTTTTAATTTTTAAAGACAGAGATACAGAGAAAAGGAGGGAAAAGAGAGAGAGAGAAAGAAAGAGACTGAGAAACAGAGAAAGAAAGATATCTTCCATCTGCTGGTTCACTCCCCAAATAGCTGCAATGGCTGGGGCTTCTTTCAGGTCTGCCACCATGGTGTAGGGGCCCAAGGACTTCAGCCATCTTCTGCTGCTTTCTCAGCTGCATTAGTAGGGCACTGGATTGGAAGTGGAGAAGCTGGGACTTGAACTGGGGCACATATAGGATACTGACACTGTAGGTGGAAGCATAATCGTCTAAGCCACATCACTAACACTGGTTTAGGTTTTAAAATCTTAACTAATAAGAGAAATGGAGGTGTTCCTAAGTTGCCTTCAATAAAAATATCATGGTTTTTGGAGCATATATTTTCCAAGAATTTTAGAAATCTTAGTTTCTCTAATTTGAAATTTAAGCATTTGGCATTCTCATTCAGCCAAAGGCTACATAAAAAAATTTATATGACTAAATGATTCTCCATAACACCAGGGTAAGTTCATATGTGTTCATAGAGTCAAAACCTATGCTACAAAAATAAATTCTGGTGGGACTTGAACAATGTTTTCAATATAATTGTCCTATTTGTAACAAGAGGAAAATACTAAAAATATAACCTTCCTTAACAAATTAGTCAATAGATATAAATTTTCCATAGTTGTTTTTACATATTTAACCAGAAATGTCTAGGCTGTGAGGTTCAGAGACTGTGCAATGGGTAAAGGGAAAATCTTGGCAAGGTGTCCTTTTAGTCTTCCCCCTTCTTAAATATTTTATTTTATTTATTTTATTTTTTAAAGATTATTTCTTTATTTAAAAGGCAGAGTTACAGAGAGAGAGAGGCAAGGGCAGATAGAGAGATTCTTCAACTGATTGATCTTTCTTCCATTTGATCATTCCCCAAATGGTACAATGGCCAGGACTGAACCAGGCCGAAGTCAAGGGCCAGGAACTTCCTCCTGGTCTCCCACTTGGGTGGCAGGAGCCCAAGCACTTAGACCATCTTCCACTGCTTTCTCAGGCCATTAGCAGAGAGCTAGACTGGAAATGGATTCAAACTATTGCCCTTATAGGATGCTGGTGCTGCAGGTAGCAACTTTACCCACTATGCCCCAGTGCCAGCCTCATAGTGTTCCTCCTTTTAACTGTGTTACACATCTTGACACAGAGACTGCTATTTTAAGGTGTGACTCAACAGTTATGATTTTTTTTTTTTTTTGGACAGGCAGAGTGGACAGTGAGAGAGAGAGACAGAGAGAAAGGTCTTCCTTTGCCGTTGGTTCACCCTCCAATGGCCGCCACGGCTAGCGCGCTGCAGCCGGCGCACCTGGCTGATCCGATGGCAGGAGCCAGGTGCTTATCCTGGTCTCCCATGGGGAGCAGGGCCCAAGCACCTGGGCCATCCTCCACTGCACTCCCTGACCACAGCAGAGAGCTGGCCTGGAAGAGGGGCAACAGGGACAGAATCTGGCGCCCCAACTGGGCCTAGAACCCGGTGTGCCACCGCCACAAGGTGGAGGATTAGCCTGTTGAGCCACAGCGCCAGCCAACAGTTATGATTTGATTCAATGATATCTCCCATCACTGGGTAGTTGAGCCTTGGTTTTGTCATCCTACTTACTGATCTCCTGGGTAACCTGTTGTGTGTGAAACAGACTCCACTTGAAATATTTGACCAGCTTCTCCTCTCCTGCTGCTATATAGGAATAGTTTCTTCCTAAGTCTGTTCTGAATGTTAATTAAATATTTACAAAGTGCTTCAAAATCCTTGGTGAATACTAATTTAAAAATAGCAATCTATGTTCATTTGAATAAGCAGAAATTTTTGCCCTCCCATAGTAAGGGCCTCTGAGTTTAATTCAAATCAATTTCAATGACTGAGGGGAAAAAAAAGCCAGGCACCTCCTATGAACAAGATCCTGTGCCAGATGTGGAGATAAAAGTAAATTTTCCAGGACTATAAGATGTGTCAGAAATTACAACATTTCATATTATTTAATTCACATCATTTCTCTGTGGGCTGAAAAGTGAAAGTAGATGCAAAACACTCACCTTTTTAGCATTAAGCTTTTACATTGTTCCTTAACACATAATCCTGTATCTAGTTACATAAAGATGTGGTATTTTCTATATATTAACATATTATTACACATTTTATTTATTAGGTTTTTGAAAGTATTTTAGCATGAATGTTCCATTTATTGTATCCAAAAATAAAAATAGCATCAAAGTCTTTTTGCAACTCCCAAAACACAGTTAGGGAATAATGATCATATGCTAAAAAATGTGAAATGCAATTTGTGCTGTGCCCCATTTACTACAAAATCACTACGAACAATGCATTTTGTACAGTATATTGCTCCAGGGAAACTGGATCAGCATCAGGAATGAATAAAGAACGCTGCATTTGAAATCAGCTAATTCTGCTTCAGTGCTTTTAAAAACTATTTGTTATGATATTACTTCCTGTCAAGCAAATAATGTGATATTTTCCTCAATAAAGCTAAACAGTTGCTGTAATTTCAGCTTCCCTCATTTTCCACTTTTTAAGCACTAAATATTTAAACAATGCAGACCTGGAAGTCTCAAGTCAGTCATCTGCTCCATGCATCTCCTTGCCTAAGGTATAATAATGACCACACTTGAGCCTGTTGTCACACTGACATACACAGTGGCAGCTGTCCAAGTCCTTACCTGCCCACAGGCCAGGCCCATCCCTCTTTCTCCCATGCCATGGGGACATGACAAATTTAACTCCAGGGCATCTGCTCCAGAAGCCTATAAAACATGGAAAGAAAATGAAAGAAAAGGTAAAACTCTACGTAACAGTATGCCTTCACCATTGATAACTCAGCAAAGGTCACAGTTTTCAAGTTTAACTATTATGTTTTCTGCATCAAAGCTATCTGGGGGGTACATTCTAACTCCCAAATTAAGATGTGTAGAACCACAACAATAACATCAACCATAAATATTTACTGGGTGCATGTAAAGTGCCACCCACTGCTGTCCATATTCTGATAAGTCTCATAATCTTTGCATTATTATATTGTCCATTTTATGAAAGGGAGAACTGAAGATTGGGGAAGTTAGCTTAAGCCTGGTTACTGACACAATGGAGACTAACTCAGCTATTTGATAACACATTTTTTTTTTCCTATATAGCTTCTATTGTTATAGAAACAAACCTTACTAATTCTGGATAATTGATTAGGCAAACGATTAGACAAGCACAGAAAAATGTAGTAAGCAGGCCAAAAATCAATTTTATCATATTTAAAAACAGTCCATGCTATGACACATGAAGTATTAATAGCTTTGTATAACATTAATAATTAAATAGTAATCCTTATTTAAATAATTGATTCCTTAATATACAAATGAATCCTGTCAAAATGAGCAAAACAGTTCACCCTGATTATTCTTACGAAACTTGAAGACTATTAAAATTCTGGAGACATCTTCTTTAAAAAAATAAGTTAAGAATAAACAAGATGTGCTTTTAAGTGTATTGAGTAACTTGAGAGATGCTGGATAAACTGAACAATTCAAGTTTTATGTTCATTTACCTAGAGTTCACCTATCTTTTAGAATTTTTCCAATGCCATAATGTCCTTTTAAGTAAGGCCAGCTAGAAGCTTGCATCAGTTTCAATAATGTCATGTCTATCACCTTATACAAAGGCTTAAAAATGTTCACACACTCTGACCATACCAGACCTTTCTTCAGGCCAACAGCTGTTTCCAAGCCGTCTGTTTCCTTTCTCACTGTTGAAGATTCTGGTCTATTTTTTCCCGCTTTTTGAATTTTAAGTCGGACCTCATGCATCCTAAGAACTCAGGTTAGCTTTTCTCCATCACCTTTCTCGCCCATCTCTCTTCATTAATGAGACTGCTTTTTCTTCTGCATATTTCTGAAAGTCCATTTGATCATTCAACCTGTTTTCTAACGTGGTCTCATTATGGTTTCTGCTTCTCTAATCCAGTTTTAAAATGTTTCATGTTATTTGAAAATGATTGTAAATCATTCTACTTTTTTTTTTTTTCCTGATGGTTTGGTAGAGAGAAGGAATAAAGCACAGACTGCTGAATTCTAAGTTCTAATCCTAGGTCTGCTACAAAAGACCTGGGGATATTTGGGAAAGTCATTTATTTCTCTTTGAATCCAGCTGCTTATCAGTAAACTGTAGATAATATGTCCTGTTTTAAAACCATGTTATATGAGATTTACCAGCTTAATTAAAAGATTATGAATGAAATTATATGAAATCTGCCCTTTTCATTCTTTTCCTTACTTATGTTAAATATTTCCTTTAGTGGCAGGTATTATGGTACAATCAGTTGAACTGCTGCTCAGACACCTGTATCCCATATTGGAGGAGTGCCTGGTTTGAGTCCTGGCTACTCTGCACTTCCAATCCAGCTTCCTACTAATGTACCTGTGATGCAGTGTATGAGGGCCCAAGTACTTGGGTTCCCTGCCATCCACATAGGAAATCCAGATAGAGTTCCTGGCTTCTGGCTTTGGCATGGCCCAGCCCTGCCTGTTGCAGGCATTTGGGGAGTAAACCAGCAGATGGAAGATCTCCCTTGTCTCTCCTTCTCTCTCTGTCACTCTGCCTTTTAAATGAAAAAATGAATCTTAAAAAAATTATTTTAGACTTCCTTATGCAGCTGAAATGCAGCAATTAATAGCCAATCAGTATAATGATTGCATTTTGTATAAATATTCACATTATGCATAATTCATTGCGAACTAACAATTGGCTAACGGTAGATAATAATAGCTAATAATAATTGAGCATTTATAATATGCTAGATATTTTATTAGGTCTTTTGAATATTTTTATCCTCATTACAATTCTAAGAGGTAAGATATGGCATTACTCCTTTTTACAATTAATAAAACCAAGGCATGAAGAGTTCAAGTGACTTCCTCAATATCCCAAGGGTTATAACTGAGAGTAGGGTCTTGAATCTAAACATTTTTACTCCTGAACCTGAATTCATAACCATTATTATAATTTATTGGAAATTACTTATTTCATGGATTTTTTTACAGTGTATTAGGAAGAACAAAAGAGTTTGACATTACCACAGCTTGTAACCTTGAAATAAAAATTAAAATCTTGGAGCCAGTGTTGTCTCGTGGCAGGTGAAGACACTCCTGTGACACTTAGGTCCCATATTAGGGTGCCAGTTTGAGTTTGGCTACTCTGCTTCAGGTCCACTTCCCTTGCTAATGTACCTAGGAAAGCAGTAGAGGATTGTCCAAGTACTTGAGTCCCTGTCACCCATGTGAGAGTCCAGAGTAAAGTCCACATGGGAGACTCAGATGGAGTTCCTGGCTCCCTGGTTTCATCCTGGCCAATCCCTGTCTGTTGGGGCCATTTAGGGAGTGAACCAGCTGTCTCTCCCTTCTGCCTTTCCCTCTTTATATCATTCTGCCTTTCAAATTAATTAAAAGCAATTAATTAAAAACTACCTATCCAATATAAGGTCTTTCTCATGACTAATAATTAAAATTTCCTCCTTTAGTAACACAGACGGTAACACCCACCCATAGGACAAGCCTGGAGAGGCCTTTGAAATGGGCATGTAGTCTTCAAAAACCGAAATAATGCTGCTCAAGGTGACACTAAGAAAGCCCAGGGGAGAAAGTGAATAGTCATGTGGCCTCTGCTTGAATATTCCTGTCACAGGATGCACCAACTGAAAAGGCAGTTAATTCCATTTCCAAGCAACTCTATCTATTCAAAAAGCCCTAATTGCTGAATTAGCATGAAATGTTAAATTAACTGAAACTGGGCATGCATTTTGACTCTTGTTAGTCACAAGCTTTTTAGTTTAACAATTTAGCCCAGAGTTTACTCTACCTCACCTAAATGACTATAAAATAAAATAACCCATTGAAGGCAGTGATGTATGAAATATGCTGTTTTTAACTTGCTACATTATTTATTTATCATCCATCTATCTATAAGAATTTCTTGGGTTTGCATCCTACCTTGTCTAATAGCTATACAAACCTGAACACATGTTTTTACCACTTTTTGTCTGTTTCTTCATCTCAAAGAAAGTAGAAAACAATAGTGCTAACTCATTAGGTACTTGCTGAAAGGTATAAATAAATAAATTTTAACAAAAATAGATTATTCAGGGCCCAGCACTGTGGTGTAGTGGGCAAAGCCACTGCCTGCAGTGCTGGCATCCCATATGGACACCGGTTCGAGTTTCAGCTGCTTCTCTGCTTTCTGCTTATGGTCTGGGAAAGCAAAGGATAATGGCCCAAGTCCTTGGGCCCCTACCCCAAGTGGAAGATCTGGAAGAAGCTCATGATTCCTGGCTTTGAATCAGCTCAGCTCTGGCCATTGCAGCCATCTGGGTAGTTAACCAGCAGATGGAAAACCTTTCTGTCTCTCTCTCTCTCTCTTTGCCTCTCTCTGTAACTCTGCCTTTCAAATGAATAAAATAAATCTTAAAACATAAATTATTCAGAGTAATACTTGGAATATGTAGTAAATGCTATGTATGTAAACATAAGCAAATACTGTCTGTCTGTATCTACCTACATACCTACCAATCTACCTATCTATACAATGATATCCTCTCACTTGCTCTTCCCCCACCTAGATCTGAAAAGGATTTAAGGTAAATCACATTGCATTACAGTATTTATAACTGGGTTGGGGGGAGAGAGACAAGAAAACAAAATTATCTGAAGAATTCTTGGAAGGGTGGCTGTGATGTGCTTTCTAAATTCTCTAGATATCTTTATAAAAACTCGCACAAAATTATGAGAGCAAACTACAAACACTTGTGCAACATGTATTCAAAAAAGTTAATGGAAAATATAATTAAAAGATAAGCTTAATATAAAACATTTTGAAATTTATGAATTTTTCATAATACACATTACATGAACCTTTTGAAGATCTTGTGTACAACAAAATCAGGTACGAAAGTCTTCCCTTTTCCTGTCATTACTTCCTCCTCCCTTTCCCTTACCTTCCTCATCAGTATAGATTTAAAGTTATTGGGTGGGGCAGAGAAAGGTAGGTGACCACAAGCATGAGGGCTCAGTGTGATGAGATCTGGCTTCTGTTTTATTTTGACTGTGCTAGGAATAGGATGGCCACTTGGTTTTGGTCTTTTACTTCTCCATTGGACCCTCTTTGTCTCATCATACCAAGGATGGTCAGATTCTTGTCAACCCCTCATCAGATCCCTGATGTAAAACCTGGAGCCTTGGGTCTTAATCATCTCAAGAACATTGGTGTCATTTACTCTGTATGGCTTCCTTGTGTTGGTCAGATACAAACTTGAGCTCTGGTTTTGTAGTTTGCTTTTTGCTTCATTAAAAATACTTGTAGGTGGGCAAAGTCCTGTCTTGGAATCTAGGATTAAGCAGGAATCAGACAGAGGTTTCCATTCACATGGAGCTTGCTATATAACAAGCAGGACAGAGAAATTATTAGAAATGGCTAATGATATCTTTGTTAATCACTGCTTTATTAAACGCTGTCAAAGAAAAGTAGAGAAAAGATGCAGATCCAGATTTTGAGGAGCCTGAAGCTTAAATAATTTTGAAAACTTTCATTAAGACAAAGAAATTAAAAATTATAAACTCGATTAGATACAAGGGCTTGGAAGTGGTGTGCACCAGTAAGGGCTCTGAGGCTGAAGCTTCGCTCATTTCATGGTAAACGGGGTTCTTTTTGGAGAACAGAGGATAGGAAGGTTTAAGTTACCTAGTCAGAGGCCTCAAGGTTGAGGAAGAAAGAACCTTCAAGACCAAGGGAACAGCAAAGATTTTGAGTGGGGAATGAGTTGGAAGATTTAAAATATATATATATATATATATATATATATATATATATAGGAGCTGAAATTTAGAAAACAAACCTATTTCCTTGCCTGGGGAAATAGGCAGGAGACAGACCATGGAAGACTTGTTGGTCCAGTTAAGGATTTTTGAACTTAGAAAACATGGAATGACTTCAGAATGATTGAGAACAAAGGAATTAGTAGAGCTTCTGAAGATAAATCTGGGTTTAAGTGGTAACGATGCATGCTGGACTACACTCAATTTGAGAGTTTCTTAGAATTGGATGGCCTATTTGCCACCCTGGCTTTTGCCATTAGCTTCAACGCGGAGCCCTAGTCACTGCTGCTATCTTCATGTCTCTTATAATTGTGAGCTCTCATGTCCTCCCTCAGTTAAAAACTGGGCTTTGTTACAGCCCACACTGCCCTGAACAAATGGCAGTTCTAGGAGCACCAGTGACCAGGTCTGGCCAAGAGGCTTTGCCCTTTTCGTCCTGTTTGGGTTTAAATGAAGCATCACTGGGTGTGGGATCCGGCTTCCCTAGCAGCTCCCACAGAGAGCAGGACACACAGTGCAAAAGCTCAGGGGAAAGCGGAGCCCTGTGGCATGAAATGCCGTGCAAGAAAAACAGGAAGGTGCCAGCAGGACTCCTTAGCTGTCATTTCCTTGGAACTACTCTGAGAAAGGACAACTCCCATGGCATGCCCTGTCCCCCAGAGCTGGGCCATCAACTCCATTTCCTGGTTCAGCTGTGGCCAGCTCTGTCATGTTCTGTAATGCATTTGCTTTCCCTTCTTTCATTTTCCTTTTTCCTCCATCATTTGGATTTGGGATTGCATTCTTTGATAAGCCTTTTGCCCATCAACTTTTTTTAAAAGATTTATTTATTTTTTAAAAGGCAGAGTTACAGAGAGGCAGAGGCAGAGGCAGAGAGAGAGAGAGAGAGAGAGAGAGAAAGTCTTCCATCTGCTGGTTCACTCCCCAGATGACCGTAACGGCTAGTGCTGTGCCCATCTGAAGCCAGGAGCCAGGAACCTCTTCCAGGTCTCCCACACGGGTGCAGGGGCCTAAGGACTTGGGCCATCTTCTACTGTTTTTCCAGGCCATAGCAGAGAGCAGGATCAGAAGTGAAGCAGCCAGAACTCAAACTGGTGCCCATATGGGATTCCAGCACTGTAGGTGGCAGCTTTACTTGCTATGCTACAGCACCAACCTCTTGCTCATAAACTCTGATTCAGGCTTGTTTTTCTAGGCTAACATACATTAAGAAAGAAATGGATTCAAGGTCTACTGAAAGGTTTTAAGAGATTCATTTAAAACCTAATATTGTGAGCCTTCAGTAATGAATCAATTTGATATACAAGTGAATTTCAAAAGGTTTATGGAAAATAGAACTAAAACATGTTTATTTTGGTTCAAAAAATTTCAAAGCCCATGCATAGCTCTCTTTGTAATATACATTTTCCATTATATATCTGGTGAGTTCTTTAAACACTGGACACGTTTATATGTTGAGGCCATTATCTTATTCACCTTTGCTTTGGCTGGTCAGGGAATTTATACCTAGTAGGAACTTCATAAATATTTTTGTATGTAATTGGAATAGGCTATCAACGTCCTGGAAATGTAGCAAACCCTGTGATCAGACACCTGGGCAGGATCATTGATCAAGGTCTAATGATGCCACAAGCTGTGACAAACTCTTCCAGAAGACTTTTCTTTTTCAAAGTGCTCAAAAAACATGACAAAATCACCCCAGGTTGAGAAATGTCCAAAAAGATATTACAATAGTGCACATTTTAAGATAAGAGTAAAAAAGAAGGTATGACTCAGTAAGGTTTTATTTCTAGGTGAAAATGAGTTTTCCTTGAGAATACGTGTACAACAGAGAAGATACAGTGGACACACATTAACTTTTATACACATCCTTTAGTTGCATCCTGCTGTCTAATGCTGCTTCCAAGGGGATGTGAAGGCCTGGGGTCATTTCCTTCCTGAGATACTCCTGGGCTAGCCCAGATTTAAGATTATGGGGAAGACTTTTTAAACTGCAGATTGACCTTCTTGACATGTAAATTGCTCTCCTGTGGAGTGTTTTCAGTGAATATTTTGACTGAACAGAAGGCAATATTTTGTCTTTTTTCTCCCCTTTTTAAATTTTTTTTGTTCTACAGAACTTAGAAAGGGATATTTTTAAAACTATAATTAAAGACATGGGATGCGAAAATATCTTTTTAACTAATATGTTTTCATTTAAAGTCTTTGATTTTTTTTGCCTATTTAAAAATTAATGTCCATTATGAGAAACTAATTTCTAAAGCATTTTATTCTTACAGAAAGGCAGAGAAGCAAGCAGCATGATAAAGCCATTTATCTTAGTCAGCTTAAAATTGGCAAAGCTCATGCCAAGCACAGGCTCTGTGAAAGATTTCATGGTCAATTAGGTAAATACATGTACAAAATGGACCCAGCACCGAAGATCACGAAGCCAATTACTGATCATGTTTAATTTCACCCCCCTATGTCCCAGAAGTCATTTTTCCCCTTATAGTTTAGAAACATTCAAATAAAATGCACAATGAAAATTTTAAACACTATAGACTTTTATAATATTTTATACTATAGAGTCAGTTTGTAAGTATTTTTCTATTTAGTCTCCTACACTACAGGGAGGCTTTCAAGAATTCTTACCTAAGACTATGTGCACTACTTTCTATGACACCATGATGGACATAAATATATATATGTGTATAATTCTATCTGAAATACAAATTTGAGGCACATGGTTAGCTGTTTGCATTTATGCAAGATTCCATTTATATTACAGAAAACCTGCTGACTAGTGTTCCATTCAGTAGCATTCTGTCCTACCTTTTATGCATGTCTATATTCAAACTAGAATAGTATTAAATGAACCTTTTATATTTTAAATATTCAAGAGTTTTATATTCAAAATTTCTTCACTAACTGTCAAACTAGTTTGCCTAAAGGCAAGGTAAGATCAAGTTAGACTCTCAAAGGTAGAATTAAATTTTATCATGGCATCCATCATAATATACATTTGCTTAATATGCAAATAGAGTATATGAATTCAGAGAATAAAGGATTTTTTGATAGTGTATGAAATCCAAGGGATTGCTTTTATAGAATAGATTCCTTTTACATTTACATTTCCATCACTTTAATGAAAACACAGGGTAAACAAATTATAATAGAAATGTTTTAAGTTACATTTTCAATTCAATTTTACTTTGACTGTATTAGTTTTCATGGCAGCTCTTTAAAACTAATAAAAATAGGAGAGAAGAAATAAAATAAATACATGCACACTAAAGAAAGCATTACCTCAGCCTTTCTGGAGAGTTCCATCCAGTCACTTTTGTTGTAACTGCACATGATGCTGGCAATCACAATCTTTGAAAAGAAAAAGGAAAAAACAGAGATTCAAGTAGTTATGCTGTAGTCCACAAATCTGGTTACAAAAATTTGTTTTAATCTGTTGAAAGACAAATCATTAGACAACAGCAGGATAATAGTAAAGCATAGGACAACATTTGAGATTTCAGACATGGTGTAGACTATCGCAAGACTTACAAAATATGAGTCTGGTTCCCCTTGCTCTGAATATAAACAGAACCATTGCCTGGACCAGGCTCATACCATTTTAGAGGGCCAAGGCTAACCTAGACTGACCTCTATCTCATTACACACTTATTGTGTATAACATATGTATAACATACCTTAACATGTTAAATGACATACCTACAAGTCACCATAACAGGAAATATCAGATCATACAAAGAGCAAAATGGGGTAGTTGCTAGATTCCAGGAAATCTTGGGTTGGCATTGATATCCATATTCCATATTGGAGTACCAGTTTTTAGGTCCAAGCTACTCTGCTACTGATCTAGCTTCCTGTTACTGCATCCTGGGAGGCAGCAAATGATTCAAGTGTTTGAGCCATTGCTATCCAGGTGGGATATTTGGATGGAGTTTTGGGCTTCCAACTTCTGTCTGTCCCAGTCCTGTCTGTTGTAGGCAACTGGGGAGTATACCAGCAGATAGAAAATCTCTGTCACTCTTATTCTGTCTTTCAAGTAGACAAAAATAAATAAATAAATGGTTAAAAAAATCAAAACACCAAGCTCTTATCATGCACAACTTTTTTATGTATAGGGGAAAAAGTCCACAAAGTTATTTTGTAGAGGTCATATGTTTTCATCATTGACAGAAGAAGAGAAAGTTGTGATTATATCACAGATAATTCTGAAAAGCAGGGAGAAAAGCCTGTCTTCAAAGTTGGGTTAACTTTTCTCTCCTGAGAGACAATAAACTTGGGCATTGGGTCTCTGCACTTAACAATTTACCTAGGATAAATAGACTGGTGTTTGGCACAGCGTTTGAACACATGAATGAGGTCATCCAAGGTTTAGGAGCAGGGGTTGCCTTAGAAGATCAGCCCTTGCCTTGACTGTTGATGAACAACTTAATATGTTATCCCTCTTAGTATTTTTTTTTTGTTTGTTCTACTTAATACTTTTGGTTGAATACTGTAATCAATACACAATTCTTCTTAACTGCTGAAACTTAACTGAAAAGTGATCGCTATTAAATGTAAGAGTGGGAATAAGAGAAGGAAGAGATGTGCAATTCGGGACATGCTCAAGCTGACTTACCTCAAATGGTAGAGTTAGAAACATACCAGGGGACTCCAATTCAATCCCATCAAGGTGGCATGTACCAATGCCATCTCACTAGTCCCAGTGATCAATTTCTGTTCACAATTGATCATAATGATAGGACTAAGAGCCAAAGGGATCACATAAACAAGAATAGTGTCTGCAAATACTAGCTGATAGAATCAAAAAGGGAGAGAATGATCCAACATGGGAAGTGAGATACACAGCAGACCCATAGAATGGCAGATGTCCTAAACAGCACTCTGGCCTCAGAATCAGCCCTAAAGGCATGCGGATCTGGCTGAAAAGCCCATGAGAGTATTTCAGGCATGGAAAGCCAAGACGCTCTGGGGGAAAAAAAAACAAACCTAAATGAGACATCTCCACGAGTGAGATCCCAGTGGAAAGAACAGGTCATCAAAGAAGGAGGTACCTTACTCTGAAGGGAGAAGAGAACTTCCACTTTGACTACAACCTTGTCTAAATATGATCAGAGTTGGTGAACTCAGGGGGCTTCCATAGCCTTGGCAGCTCATGATAATAGCCTAGGGTGATTACTGAGGCCATAAACAAGAGTGTCAATTTGTTAAGTCAACAACAGGAGTCACTGTGGACTTACTCCACATGTAGGATCTCTGTCCTTAGTGTGCTGTACATTGAGATTTAATGCTATAACTAGTACTCAAACAGTATTTTTCACTTTATGTTTCTGTGTGGGAGCAAACTGTTGAAATCTTTACTTAATGTATGCTAAACTGACCTTCTGTATATAAAGAGAATCGAAAATGAATCTTGATGTGAATGGAAGGGGAGAGGGAGTGGGAAAGGGGAGGGCTGCGGGTGGGAGGGATGTTATGGGGGGGAAGCTATTGTAATCCATAAGCTGTACTTTGGAAATTTATATTCATTACATAAAAGTTAAAAAAAAAGAAGCTCACCCTCTTAAAAGGATTAAACATAAATGAGTGTTATGCATTAGAGAAGGGGGAAAATAAACAATTTGTGAAAATTAATGGTAAATTACCAGATGAGTTGGAGAGAAGAGTGGTCAGGCATTGATCTTCGTGATGGGAAAAAAGATTTAGTTGTCAAAATACACAGAGTTGATAAACAAGTGGACAATTGGGAAGGAGGAATCAAAGGACCTAAGAGAGCATATCTGAGAAATTGTACAGCATTATCAGATAAAGAGAGAATAATCAGAAATATGGAAGCCACCAGAAGCAGCAGGTCTGGATAAATTGTCTTTACAGAGAGGAAGAAAGAGAGAAAAGTATGTGTAGATGGCAAAAGGAGGAAAATTAAGCAGGCCTAATTATTGTTGGTTGGGTATAGTGTTCAATTGTGTCTAGTGAGTCTGCAGCTTTTGAGAATTGGGAAGAAAATAATGTAAAATTGTGTATTCCATGGCCTTTTCTGTTGGGGCAAAATGAAAGTGAAAAATCATGTTATGAATTTCATTTTTAAGCAGAAAGTGTTCATTGACATAATTATTCAACTTCTGTGAGATGCTCTTTTCATCTTTTGCATGGGATCCAATAGGGCAGCAATGCTCAGTCCCGTGATACAACTAAAAAATGGACCAGGAAGGAAAATCAATGGGAGCATTGGCTCTTCCAGTATTGGACCTACCTTTCCTGGTTTAGGTGTGATTGCTCACACGGAGAAAGGCAAAGGTCTAAGAAGCCCATTTGAAAGGGAGCTTCAGCTGGGATTCCCAGGGAACATGTGACAGATTGTCTTCTTTGCTTTCAAAGCACAGATCAGGTAACAAAGAAAAATTTTTAAAAGTTTAGAAAGCTGGTTGGAGGATTTAGGGAACAGACAGAACCTTGATGGTTGTTGGCAGAACTTCAAGGATAGTGTCAGATGCATAGAGATGGGAAAACAGATTTTAGCCATGAAATACTAGTTACCTGTGGCAAAACTGACAAGAAATAGACCTAGCTTTTTAGGGGGTTTTACTGCTTAAACCAAAAGAGGATTAAAAACAAAACAAAACAAAACAAAACCAGGAACAGGCACTGTGGCACAGTGGATTAAGCCGTCCCTTGGGAAATCCTCATCTCATATCAGATTTCCTGGAATATAGTACTCTCTCTGCATCTGATCCAGCTCTCTTCCTGAGAGGGAGCAGGTGATGGCTCAAGTATATGAGTCCCTGTCACCCATGTGGGAATCCCAGATGGAATTCCTGGATCTTGCCATCTCTTTGGTCTGGCCCTGATTGCTTCAAACATTTATGGAGTGAACAGTATATGGAAGATCTCTTATGGTTTCCCTCCCTCTTTGTCACTCTGTATTTCAAATAAATTTAAATCTAAAACACACACACACACACACACACACACAAATGGATTCCCAAAGTTGACAATTTCACATTCCTATACAAACATGCAGTGAGTGGTCCCTCAATACAGCCATAGCTCATGCATCCTCCACTCCACTTCCCCTCTCAGGACACTGTGAGAACAAGGAAGATCCTTCTGGGAGCCAGACTCAGCAAGGCAGATGGGCTGACCAGATAAATCCACTGCCAGGAATGCAAGGCACCGATGGTGGGATATGATATATGCTCTCCACTAGGGACTAACCTGGTTCCTCTTTTCTAAATGGCAGTTTTAATTTTGATAAAGCTGTTTTTGCTTCAAATTTTTATTGATTGTGCCAGGGATGGTTAAAATCATCATTTGCCCTGTTGGTTGCTGTGAGTCATGAGGAGCTACAATTGGGCTTGATGAGGGGAAAGAAGTATCACCCGGAGAATTGTCATGGACAGGAGAGCACTGGTGCCTGTGGATTCACTGGCTGCACGTGATTTGGGGCAGCCTCCGTTCAGTGAGGGATGACCATGGTCAGAGCGATATATTTTGTTAGGTTAAGCCGATGGGTTCTGAGAAGCCAAGCACTGCCCTGATCTCCTTTCCCCATCTTAGAAAAATAAACTCTAAACTGTTGTCCAAAAAGATGGGAAAGTGTCCAAGGCTGGGTTAATCAGACTGATCCCCAAACCACAACGCAGTGTGTTCAGAAGTGTGGGAAGTCCTCACTTAACAATCTCCCTACTGGCACAGATAAGCTACACTAGGACAAACGAAGCAGAGACAGAGGAAAAGGAAGATGAGAGATGGGAGAGGCCCGTGCTGCTGGGGCTCCTCCCGCCAGGTGTTTCCTATACTACTTTTTGGCCTAAGAAAGTTTAATATTTTGTTTTCTATAATTTACAGTTTTGACAATTACTACATGTTAACATTAAGTTGTCATGCTTGAAAAAGCTTCCTTTGTTTTTGCAAAATCAAGTAAATTTAAAGGAAATAGTAAGTTTATACACCATTTTAAAAACACTAAATGGTCTATGCACTGTAAATGTCTTTATCTAGCACCAAGGGATGGTGTGAAAATATATTATGGCATTCTATAGCAGAGGAATAAAAATGGTCAAAAAATCATTTTGCTCTTTATTAAAGGAGGTTGAGAGTTTTCAAAGTCAGGCTGAAAGTATCTAAGGACACTGCCATGATTTCATCTTTCTTTGGTGATTAGAAAGCCCTTCAGTGTTTTGCAGTAGTCAGGTTTTAATCAGGTCAGAGAGGAGAGGTGATTTTTTTTCTAGTGAAAAAAGAGAACTGATAGATATTTTATATTGTAAAACATCATGCAATGTTACTAGCAATGAATATCCAATGAAACATTTTTAAATCAAAGTAGCCATTTTCTATATTAATATTTCACTTAGTTATGCCATTTCTAGTGCTCTATTTTTATGGCTCCTATTTGAAGACATCATTAATTGAGATAAGATGTAAAAGCCACATGCTACATGGTATTTCAACTTTGTATCCAACCTACATTCTATGATACATAGTCTGGTGCTAGATTCAAACAATGTCATTTAAGCAGTTAGTAAGCCGACTGCAAACCTACTATGGCAAGGCACTAAGCAGCACAAACAAAGGGAATCTAAAGCACAGACTTTAAGACTTTGTTCATTCAGGGCCGTTGCTGTGGTGCAGCAGATTAACGCCCTGGCCTGAAGCTCTAGCAATCCATATGGGTGCTGGTTCTAGTCCTGGCTGCTCCACTTCCTATCCAGCTCTCTGCTATGGCCTGGGAAAGCAGTAGAAGATGGCCCAAGTCCTTGGGCCCCTGCACCCACATGGGAGACCCGGAAGAGGCTCCTGGCTCCTCTCTTTGGATCGGCATAGCTCCAGCCATTGCAGCCATTTGGGGAGTAAACCAGCAGACGGAAGACCTCTCTCTCTCTCTCTCTCTCTCTCTCTCTCTCTCTCTGTGTGTGTCTCCTCTCTCTGGGTAACTCTGATTTTCAAATAAATAAATCAATCTTTAAAATAAAAAGACTTTGTTCATTCAACAGTTTCCTGGTATTCCTTGAGTATCTAAATTCCAGTACCTGTTCTATCTCAGAAGTGATGAACAAAACAGAAGATGTCCTTGCCCTCTGAGAACTTACATTCTAGGGTTCTAGGGAAGGAAATGGTTATAATAAGTGAAAACCAAATTCATTAGACCATTCCACATCAAGGTTATTATTACAAAGACAATAACAGAGGCGAGCATAACAGAGAATCATTGGAATGCGCAGTGCCATACGAGGTGCACACAGCATTCTCTGTATTGAGAACCGCAGGGTGAGAAGGTGCTTCGCATTGAAATGTAGCCTGCGTAGTTGAATGAAACCTGGCATTCTAGGTAGAGGTAACTGTATGCACAAAGGCTCTGAGGAGGGGATGCGGGGAATGAGCCAGTCTATGTCCAAGACAGAGAGGAGGGCTGTGTGACTGGAGTTTCAGGAAAAGCATGAGGTACTTCCAAAAGTTTATAAGGAAATGGAATTAAGCATGTGGAGATTTTTTGGTGCAAAAAATTATTTTCCACATTATGCTAGAAATGTACATTCTGGAATAAATGCTAGCCGGATTTCCAAGCTGGTTTGTTCTGAAATAAATTTATATTCAATTTTACTTTTCCACAGACATTCTGAAGTACCCATATATGAGAGAAAATGAGAGAAGCAGGCACTAGGCACAGCTCTGGGAGATGTGAACTCTGTGAGAGTTTGAATTTTACTGTAATGGGAGGCCACTGAAAGGTTTAAAGGAGGGTGATAAAATTATCTAACATTTTCCAAATATGCTTTTACTACTTTTTAAGGGAATGAACAAAGGGTTTAAGGGTAAAAGGCAGGAGTCTAGTTAGCTTGAAATAATGTGGCTTGCATAATATCCATAGAGATGTGGAGAAGTGGATCATTCTGAGCTAAAACCTACAGGTTTGGTAAATGGTCAGATCTAGGGGAGCATAGGGAAAGAAGAAATCAAGGATGACACTCTATTTTTGGCTAAAAACCACTGAACTGTGGGTTGCAGACAATTTACAGATAGAACAAAATCTAGTGAAGAAATGAGTGGAGTGTGTATTATATATTATATATAAAATATTTCGTAAGCACCCCTTTAGTGAAGACATCAATTGTGCCACTGGATAAATGACTGGATTTCAGTAAGGGGCTTAAAGATGAAGAAGCACATTTTAGAGACTTCTGTGTATAATGGCATTTAAACTCACCTGCCTAGGTGACTTCATGAAGGGAACAGAACAGGACAGAGAAACAAAGCACCCAGGGCTAATCTGGAGTCACAGGAGAATGTGGGGTCAAGCCAAGAGAATAAATTGCAAAAAGCAGGTAGAAATCAATTGTCATGAAGCCTCCTCAGAGTTTGTGTAAGACAATGGAGAAAAGCCTGCTGGCTTTGACGGAACAAACAGCACGAGTAACCATTCCAAGAGGAGCTTCCGTGGTGATCTTGGAGAGAACTCAGACTGGAAGAGTTCAGAGAACAGACCCTGAGGAAATGGAGGTGAGACATAAATGCCTCTACCTGTGCTGATGGACCAGCTAAAGCAGAAGCGAAGCAGCAGATGAAGAGTTGTGGCAGGTCTTATGACGTATTTTTTTAAAGAATAATACTTGAGTATGTGTTTATGCTGGTGGAAATGATCTAGAATGTCATTGAAAAGGTAGCAGGCAATGACAAATCCAGAGCACAAGTAGAAGACGGATCCTTTGAGGTGCACTGTTTCTGGTCTGATAAGGTGCGAGAAGGACAGAGAAAAACAGGTTTAAATGCAATCAGGTGTACAGCTATGGAATGGAAATGGTGAATCATTCTTCCCAGTGTTTCCACATTCTTTACCCAGTGTGCACCACTTTCTAGGTAGTGAGTCTCCTGATGAGAGTAAAGAGAAGCGAGGACAGAAATTCAGAACTGTGAGGGATAACACCAGGAAACAGTCATCTGAGGAAATGGGAAAGCCACTTTAATAGATTATGGTACAATGAACAGACCCAAAAATACAAATTTTACTTAATCAATGTGGAAAATATTTTGGGGCGATAAGATTAATTAGTAAAACTGAAAGTAAAAATGACTTACAACATTGGAACACAGGCTGCAGTGGCCTTTACATGGCGACATAAATCACAGGCTTCCTGCACTGTTCTAGAGCCAAGAGCCATCTTATCAAGATGCTAAGATGCTTTTTGGTGCTTAAGTCATTAAAATTTGATGTGCAGCATCAAAAGGCCATTCTTGTATTATATTTTGCTTTGTAGATAATGCTTTTCAATTGCAGTTTTGATGTTCATTTTGACTAATGAATATAACTTAAGGAAATATAAACTGTGTAAACATCTAATTTCCATGAGGCATTAACATTGTAAAGCACATAAAATGTTAACTCTGATAATTTATGAATTAAATTGTGCATGTTTTTTCTCCCTGAAAAAATCTTATAAAGGGTAAAGCCATAGGTGGACACTTACCCTGAAAACAAAACAAAACAAAACAAAAACCCAAAAAACAGGGCTAAATGGTTTCTATTGTCAACCCTCTAAACTTTTAAAGATCAAAATTAATGCATTTTTAAACTGTAATAATTATACTTTTTCATGAAATAAATAATTTTATTAAGCAGTTTATTTTTAAGCTTCTTATACCAAAGTTGGCATACTGGGAACTAAAGTAATGAATAACATGAAACTTCCAATTGGTTATAATGCAGGCTCTCTTGTTAATATCCCATTGTCTTAATGACTATGCTTTAAAATGCCTGTTGGTGGGGACAGTGCTGTGCTCTGTAGGCTAAAGCCTCCACTGTAGTGCCAGCATCCTGTAAGTGATTAGTTTCGAGTCCTTGCTGCTCTACTTCCGACCCAGTTCTCTGCTATGGCCTGGGAAAGCAGAATAAGCCGGCCCAAGTGCTTGAAGTCTCTGCACCCATGTGGGAGACCCAGAAGAAGATCCTGGCTTTGGATCAGCCCAGCTCCGGCCATTGTGGCCATTTGGGGAGTGAACCAGCAGATGTAGGACCTCTCTCTGCCTCTGCCTTTCTGTAACTCTGCCTTTCAAATAAATAAATAAATCTTAAAAAAAAAAAAAAAGGAAAGCTTGTTGGTGTTGTGTTGGTATTCTCTAACTACATCAGGAGCTATGCTGGAAATCCAGTCAATGATTCAGCTTCAAGACGATGTAAATGTTTTAGCAGGGAAGAACTGCAATGTGACAAAGGTGAACAATTGCAAATTACAAGTAGCAGAGGTAGATTTTGTCAAACAAATTTAACAAAAGCATTCCCAACACTACTGGGATTATATTGAGGAGGATAAATAGCTTGGGGCATGTGATTTCAAAGACGTTTAAGCTAAGAATATATGTTTATTAAATATTAATTAACTGTACACATTCAAATTTCAAATGTGCTTTGTGCTTAGTTCAAATACAGGGAAAGTGAGATTGATGCAATTTTCCCTGAAATGAATACTTTGACTGTAGGACATTTAGAGTGAAACTCATAAGCTTTTCAAATTTTATTTGTTCCTTGCTTATTTAATGGTGGTAACTGTGAGTAGGAGCCTTACAAGCTCTCTTTTTAAATACATTTAAAACTCACATTAAAAAATTTATTTGGGGCCCACACTGTAGTTAGACTACTTAAAGCATGGAGAAGTCATATTTAGAGTTAAATATGTTTCCATAAAAATGTTTTCCAACAAAAGAGAAAACCCACCACAGTAGGCCACTCCAGAACCACAGCTTTTTCCTCCCCTTTTGATCAATCCTTAATATACCGTTACCAAGTTTCAGTTTCTACTGTGCTTAGGGACTTATCTCCCCAAGGTTACCAATGACTTGACAAATAACATTAGCTACTTTTCCTCCCAGACCATTACTGGAATTCTCTTCTGCACTTCAGGCTGCTAATCACCTCCAACTTCTAGAACCTCTCTTCATCTGTGCTTGAGAGATAGACTTTTCTTATTTTTCCTATTTCTGTTTTAGCTTTTGCCACCTCTGCCCACCTCTTACACGTTGACATCCCTAGCATATAATTGTGGTCCTCTTTTAGTCTCCCTTCATACACAGCCTTTAGATAACAGCTTTGCAATGATTTCTAAGAATATCCACATGCAGAAAATTCATGTATTCACTTTCAACCTGCATCTTTCCCCTAAGTGCAAAAACTGTTTATATCCAACCATGTTCTAGTGCCTGAATTCAACGAGTATAAAAACCAATTTTATATGTATCCATTGTAAATCTGCTTATTTTTTCACCCTACTTCTAAGCACGACATTTTTGTCCCAGGTTAGAACACAAGGAAGGGATCACCTTTCTTCATTCCTCCCTCATTACCCACATTCAATTATTCCCCAAGTACTCTCTGTTCCATTGGTTCTCAAACTTGGCTGAGCATCAAAATTACCTAGAGAGTTAAAAAATAAATAAAAGGACTCTGAGTTACTTTTTATGGAGCAAAGCCTGGGCATCAAGGTTTTACAAGGATCTATAGGTGATCCTCTGAGCAGGAAAGTTTGAGAAGTGCTGTTTCAGTCTACTTCCCAAATATCTCTTGTCAGTGATCTTGGTTTTCCAACATAACTGTATCAGGTAAGATCCTCACCATTGCTTCCCTAGATTACTGAATTATCTCATTTTTTCATGGCTCCATCTCTTATTGCAGCCTTTGCCATCTGCCAGATCTCTGCAAAGAATGCAAACCTCCTTATATCCCACTTCTGTTTCAAATTCAACTTCAGGATAAATGCAGCTCTTTGATAGACTTTGTGAGAACACAATGCAACTTTTGCTCTGGCCATAATGAATCACTTTGCTTTCTCATTCCACATTCTCTTGACCATATGTCTATTCCTTTTGTCTGAATGAATCTGGAATGGTCCCTATGCTCTGACAGCATATGGTATAATAAAGGAGACACATGTCGATTGATATGAAAATAATTACAGTTATACAAACCAGGATACGGTGAGAGCAGAAAGGAAAAGGTGATCATCAGGGAATGTACTACATATAAGTGAGAGTTAACAGATTCTGAAATCATTCAAATTTATCTATTAGAAGTCAACTAGGAAAAAATAAAAAGAGGAGGAGAACTCTATGTAGAGTGAACAGCCTGAGCAACAGCACAGGATGCTGTCTTTCAGAAACCTTCAACTTGGCTGGCCTCAGGGAAAAGAATGATTGTACCTCATAGGAAGTGGAGTGGGGTGCATAGTTCAGAACTAGATTTACGCAGGCAAAGGACCAACTCCATGACGACCACTCAGTTGAGTAACTGGATTTGAATTTTGGATAATTGCTTCTACTTCATTTGAATACTACCTTCTAGAAGAGTTCTCTGACCCCAATCCTCCCCTGACTGCCACAGGCACTCTCTTCTGAAATTCCTCTATATCTTTTGAATTTCTCTGCTACAACATTTGTTATGCTGCATGAAATTATTGTTTGTTGCTTAAAAGATTATGGAAGGATTTGCTAAAAATGCTCTTCTTCTCATACCAGTATTTCTAGCATCTAATATTTTATTTTATTTTTTATTTTTGACAGGCAGAGTTAGACTGTAAGAGGAGAGACAGAGAGAAAGGTCTTCCTTTTTCTTTTGGTTCACCCTCCCCCAAATGGATGCTACGGCTGACAAGCTGTGCCCATCCGAAGCCCGGAGCCAGGTACTTCCTCCTGGTCTCCCATGCGGGTGCAGGGGCCCAAGTACTTGGGCCATCCTCCACTGCCTTTGCGGGCCACAGCAGAAAGCTGGACTGGAAGAGGAGCATCTGGGACAGAATCCGCTGTCCCAACCGGGACTAGAACCCCGGGGTGCCAGCACCGCAGGTAGAGGACTAGCCAAGTGAGCCATGGCGCCGGCCTAGCATCTAATATTTTGTACCTTGTACATGATTGGGACTTGAGAAGACATTCACCTCAAAACTATTAAAATATTAAAAGGGATTCTAAGTAATGCACATTTTTATTGCCAATTCCCATATCCAAATGCAAGTGCATGTCTACATTCTAGAGAGAGAATGAGAAATGCAGGTGATACAAGGTAAGGGGTTTGGAGCATTTTTATAAAGCATATTTTGTCAAAGAAGAATCCCATATTTTAGTTTCTATATTTATACTTTAACCACATCTTCACATACCATATCTCATTAATGCCCCCGCACCTTGAATTTAGAGAACTTTATACTGACAATAAGGAGGCACAAGTAATTTAAGTTACTTTACCAGGGGCAGGCTAATTGATAGTGGAGGACAGGATTAAGTTCAAGTCTTTTGATTCATCTCTACTACTACATCAAGACCATACCGTATTGATTTCCTATCGTTTCAGTTTACATTAGTGACTCAAGTTGATTTTTACATCCTCCAATCTCTTGTGGGAGATTTTTTTTTTTTTTTTTTAGAAAAGCATTCCCTTTCTGTATCCAAGGCCCTTTGTAACTACTCTAGTTAAGTAGGGCGATTTACTCATCCATTGACTCTCTGTTGATTCTCCAACTTGTTTTAATCAATACAATATGGCAGAGGTGATTTTTGTGCCAGTGCCAAATCAAAGCTTAAAAAGGCTTGGTACTTATTCGCTGACTCTCTTAAATCCCGCCTAGCCATGTAAACACACCAGTCTCAACTGAAGGGTGAGACACCTCATGACACAGAAATTAGCTGGAGAGCTGAGGCTATCCTAGACCAGCCAGCTTCTAGTCCACCCGGAACCTGACCATAAGTAAAGTGAGACCAGCTCAGACCACAAAATCCATGAGACTTAGTCCTGTTAAGCAAATTGCTAACATGCAGAATTATGAACTAAATTTATTGCTATTTCATTACCAAATTTGGAATATTTTGTTATGGGGCAAAAGATAATTGATGCTAGTTTTAGTAAGCACAATAATAAGGACCATCACCTATTACACACTTGCATGTTCCACGCTCTGCAGTTAATATTCCATGTGTATTAGCTGTAATCCTTAGAACACAAGATAGAAATCATTAGCCCAATTTTACAAGTAAGAAAAAAATTACTTATTTCAAGAGTTTAAACAATTACTCATAGTTTTGTAGCTAATAAAAATAGATACAAAATTTGAACTGTCTGGTTGTAATATTTTGCTTCTGAATAATCTTCTATTTTCCCTAGTCATATATTTATAGAAAATCTGTGGATTTAGTTTTACAGATTGTGAATTTTATTCAATGTGTGTTGATTTCTAATATTTTCAGTCTCAGAAGCAAATCTTATTCTTATGTTCTTAGCCAATAGATAATTTCACTGTAGCTCTCTGAATATCAGCATTTAAATTAGGCAGGTGGAACAGCTTAGGAAATCATAAAATCAGAAAAGAACGTATGAGCAAGAAGTAATGACTTTTCCTGACCACTTAAATGTATTAATGGATAGAGATAAGGTAATGTTTGCCCCAAATCACCTTGTCCCTTAGGTTGACACACCAAACTGAAGCTCCTACATGTACTGCCCACCACATGTACTTCTAGATTTACATTCCTTTCCCACACTCGTCCTTCTTCTTGTAGTACCACCCTACTACTCTGGTGCTCACTACATTATCTATCTACTCTTCTAGGTCTAACTCAGAGACAACCTCAGTAATATAACCCTCAATTCACCTACTGAACAGTATCTTGTTGCTTAAGTGCTTGGACAATTATGAATAAAACTATTGTAAACATTAGTTTGAAGGTTTTTTGAGTGGATATGTTTTCAACAACTTTGAGCAAATAGCAAAAACTCTGATTGCTGAATCATACAATTAAGAGTATATTCAGTTTTTTTAAGAACTGCACTGTCAGGTCGCTGAACAATTTTGCATCTTCACCAGCAAAACAGGAGAATTTATTTGCTCCACATCCTTGACAAAATTTGGCGCAGTTTGTGTCCCAGATTTTGGTCATAGTAATACATGTATAGTCGTATCTCATCTTAACATGCATTTCCCTGATGACATAAGAGATAAAGCATCTTTACATATGCTTATATGCCACCTATCTATCTTTTATAAAGTGTCTGTTAAAGTCTTTGGCTCATTTTTAATTAGTTTGTTTCTTTACTGTTAAGTTTTTGTATATTTTGATAACAGTACTTTATCAAGTGTATCTTTTGCAGAGAGTTTCTCTTCTCATTCTCTTTGACATTTTCTTTCACAGGCAGAAGTTTTTAATTTGAATGAAGTCTAGTTTATAAATAACTTCTTTCATAGCTCCTCTCTGGTTTTTGTATCTAAAATGTCATTGACAGATCCTAATCTGTCTAGGTTTTCTGGTATGTTATCTTCTAGAAGTTTTGTCTTTTAGTGTTTTATAATTAGGTCTATGATGCATTCAGAGTTAATTTATGTGAAAGGTAATTTATGTGAAAAGTGTATGTCTAGATTGATTTTTTGCGTGAGTTATGTCCAATATTTCAGCATTATTTAATGAAATGACAATGTTTTCTCCATTGTATGCTTGTGTTCCTTGTCAAAGATCAGTTGAATTACTTATGGGCCTTTTTATGGGCTCTCTATTCTGCTCCACTGATCTGTTTGTTCTTTTGTCAATACTATATTGTCTTGACTGCTGTATTTTTACAGTAAATCTTTTTAAGAAGATTTATTTATTTGTTTGAAAGGCAGAGTTATTGGGGTGGATGGAAAAAGAGAATCTTTCATCTGCTGGTTCACTCCCATAATGATTGCAATGGCTATAGATGGGCCAGGTCAAAGCCAGGAGCTTCATCTGGGTCTCCTTTGTGGGTATAGGGGTGCAAGTACTTGGGCCATCTTCCGTTGCTTTTCCAGGTGCATTAGCAGGGATCTGGATAGGAAGTAGAGCAGCCAGGATTTTGACAGGTACCATGTGGGATGCCAGTGTTTTGGATGGCAGTTTAACCTGCTATACCACAACACTAGTCCCTGTAGTAAACCGTGAAGTTAAGTAGTGTCACTGTTCCAACTTTGTTCTCCTTCAATATTCTGTTGGTCAATTCAGGTCTTCTGCCTCTCCATATAAGCTGATAGAATTGGTCTATTGATAACTGAAAAATAACTTGCTGGGTATTTTATATGATTTCATCTTTGCTTCTTTAGTATATAAGTTGTAATTTTTTATGTTCTTAAGAGATGGCCCTAGAGTTTGCAATACAATTTTGCAACTACTTCAAGTTCACTTTAAATATCTAAGTAACATTATACGTCTTCACAAATGGTGTATCATATAAAACAAAATAATTCTTATTTAAGATTTCATTTATTTATTTATTTTAGAGGTAGAGTTACAGACAGTGAGAGAGAGAGAGAGAGAGAGGAAGGTCTTCCTTCTTTTGTTTTTTAACTTTTATTTAATGAATATAAATTTCCAAAGTACGGCTTATGGATTACAATGGCTTCCCCCCCATAACGTCCCTCCCACCCGCAACCCTCCCCTTTCCCACTCCCTCTCCCCTTCCATTCACATCAAGATTCATTTTCGATTCTCTTTATATACAGAAGATCAGTTTAGTATACATTAAATAAAGATTTCAACAGTTTGCTCCCACACAGAAACATAAAGTGAAAAATAATAGATGATTTTTTAAATGATGATGAAATCAGATAAGACCTATTGTCATGTTTAATCCCAGTGAGAGTCAAGTTGGGAATTGATAATTTCTTTTTTTTTTTTTTTCACAGAAGATCAGTTTAGCATACATTAAGTAAAGATTTCAACAGTTTGCACCCCCATAGAAACACAAAGTGAAATATACTGTTTGAGTACTCGTTATAGCATTAAATCTCAATGTACAGCACATTAAGGACAGAGATCCTACATGAGGAGTAAGTACACAGTGACTCCTGTTGTTGACTTTACAAATTGACACTCCTGTTTATGGCATCAGTAATCTCCCTATGCTCCAGTCATGAGATTCCAAGGCTATGGAAGCCTTTTGAGTTCCCCGACTCTTATGACTCTTATCTTGTTTAGGCAAGGTCATAGTCAAAGTGGAAGTTCTCTCCTCCCTTCAGAGAAAGGTACCTCCCTCTTTGAAGACCTGTTCTTTCCACTGGGATCTCACTCACAGAGATCTTTCATTTAGGGTTTTTTTTTTTTTTTTTTTTTTTTTTTGCCAGAGTGTCTTGGCTTTCCATGCCTCAAATACTCTCATGGGCTTTTCAGCCAGATCGGAATGCCTTTAGGGCTGATTCTGAGGCCAGAGTGCTGTTTAGGACATCTGCCATTCTATGAGTCTGCTGAGTATCTCACTTCCCATGTTGGATCACTCTCCCCTTTATTTATTCTATCGGTTAGTATTAGCAGGTCCTAGACTTGTTTACGTGCTCCCTTTGACTCTTAGTCCTTTCATTATGATCAATTGTGAACTGAAATTGATCACTGGGACTAGTGAGATGGCATTGGTACATGCCACCTCGATGGGATTGAATTGGAGTCCCCTGGTATGTTTCTAACTCTACCATTTGGGGCAAGTTAGCTTGAGCATGTCCCAAATTGTACATCTCTTCCCTCTCATATTCCCACTCTTTTGTTTAACAGGGATCACATTTCAGTTAAATTTCAACACTTAAGAATAACTGTGTATTAATTACAGAATTAAACCAGTCATATTATGTAGAACAGGAGAAAGGTCTTCCTTCTGTTGATTTACTCCCCAGATGGCCACAATGGCCGGAGCTGTGCCAATTGAAAGCCAGGAGTCAGGTGCTTCTTACTAGTCTCCCATGCAGGTGCAGGGGCCCAAGCACTTGGGCTATCTTCTACTGCTTTCTCAGGCCATAGCAGAGAGCTGGATGGAAAGAGGAACAGCTGGGACTAGAACCGACGCCCATATGAGATGCTGGCACTGAAGGCTGAGGATTACCCTACTGTGCCAAGGTGCCAGCCCCTAAAACAAAATAATTCTTTTTTTTTTTGACAGAGAGAGAGAGAGAGACAGAGAGACAGAGAGAAAGGTCTTCCTTTTCCCTTGGTTCACCCCTCAATGGCCACTGCGGCTGGTGCACCGCGCTGATCTGAAGCCAGGAGCCAGGTGGTTCTCCTGGTCTCCCATGTGGGTGCAGGGCCCAAGCACTTGGGCCATCTCCACTGCAGTCCCGGGCCACAGCAGAGAGCTGGCCTGGAAGAGGGGCAACCGGGACAGAATCTGGCGCCCCGACCAGGACTAGAACCTGGTGTGCCAGTGCTGCAAGTGGAGGATTAGCCTAGTGAGCCGCGGCGCCGGCCAAAACAAAATAATTCTAATCCTACCACCTGTTCCACATATCATTGCTGTCATGTGTTTTACTTACATGTAAGCTCATATAAACACATATTTGTGTAAACCATACATAAGCACACATAACCAAGTACATTTTGCTATGATTATTTTAGACAAATTATTATTAGATCAATTGATAATAGGGAAAAATAAAATGAAAGTGCTTATCTTTCCCTTCACTTATTCCTTCTTTAATGTGCCTCCTGGTATTGTGTAGACACAAGTTTCTGATCTACATCATTTTCTTTTTTTATAACGAACTTCTTTTAACAGTTCTTGCAAAGTAGGTTTGCTGGCGGAAAACATTCCTTAATATTCATTTGTGAGAAAAAGTCTTTATGTCTCCTCCACTTTTGAAGGGTCGATTTTGCAAAGTGCAGAATTTTGTATTAGTGATATTTTTCTCTCTACACTTCAAACATTTCACTCCAGTCTTTTCTTGCTTCTTTGGTTTTTGAAGATGTTGTGGATGTAATTCTTATCTTTGTTCCTTTATAGGAAAGATGGTTTCTCTTCTGGGTTTGTGCAGAAATTTTTCTTTTCCTTTGATTTTCTGTAGTTTGAAAACTACATGCTATGGTGTAGTTTCCTGGAGCATTTATCCTGCTTGGCATTCTCTGAGCATTTTGGATTTGTGACTTGTGTCTGACATTAATTTGGTGAAATTGTTAGTCATTATTGCTTCAAATTATTATTTCATTCCTTTCTTCTCCTTGTGTTATTCTTATTGTGCACATCTCACAGTAGAATAGATACTCTATTCTACTTGTTCTTTTTTCTTTTCCATTTTCAAAGTTTCTATTGGGAAATCCACAATCTCAGAGATTCTTTGCTTAGTCATGTCAAGTCTGCTAATAAGTCTATCAAAGGCACCCCTCATTTGTGTTCAGTGATTTTGATCTCTAGATCTTTTTTGGTTCTTTTCTAGCATTTCCTTCATTGGCTTATAATGTCCATCTGTTCTTGTGTGCTGTCCATCCATTAGCACTCTCAGCATAATATTCATAATTGTTTTGCGTTCCAGGCTGATAATTCCAGCATCCTTTCCATGTCTGGTACTGACGCTTGCTTTGTCCCTTCAAACAGTGTTTTGATTTGCTCTGTTTTTGCTTTTTAATATGCCTTGTGTTTTTTTTTTTTTTTTTGATAGCCAGAAATTATGTCCCAGGTAAAAGCCATGACTATAAATAGGCCTTTGGTGATGTAGTGATGAGATGTGAAGGGAGGAGAAGCATTCTGTGTCCTGTGATTAGGTATTTGTCTTTTAGTGAATTTAGGTCTGATCTGTGAATGTCACAAGTGTTTTTCAGCTTCTTTCCCCTACTTTATGAAACACAAGATGGAGAGAATCAGTATTTCCCATTTCATATGGAAAAGCAACTGCTGACTGGACTTGGGTATCTCCTCTCCCTCTGTTCAGTTAGGCTCTGATGGAAGTCCAGCAAAATTAGGTTCTGGTTAACGGGTTTCTCCTAAGACCAGGCCTTGTAAAGAAGTACATAACGCACAATCATTTTACAGGATGGTTCCTTCCTCCTACCTTTGCCAGAGCCAGGAGAGGAGAGAATTTTTTTCTCTAGTATTTACTATAGAAACTCTGTTGACCTTGTGGATAAAAATTTCACAGTATTGTGGGCTCCTCTAGGATGGGGTCCTCCTGCAGTTTTTAATTCTGCTTTCTCTGCACTTATCTGCCAACAACTTTGCAACACAGTTTAGGTTTTTCTACAGTGGTACTGGTTTTCAGTGTGGTTTCCATCGGTGAGCCTCTGCTTCAGTTACCCATGATTCTCTGTGTTCAGGACAGACACCTTATCTGTCTTGCTGGTCTTGGAGGCAACAGTTTTGCCCTGTGTCATCTCCTCTCGTTCAGATCTAAGAAGAGCTGTTAATTTTTCAGTCGATTCCTGTAGCTCCCCATCTTCGTGGAGGAACGACACAGGACCCTGCGCTGTTCTTTCGTCTGCTCGGCCCTCCCCGGGTTTGCTGCTGGTTCTTCCCGGGTTGGCTGCCGTCCCTTCCACCTCCGTGGAAGGACGGTTCCCCCTGGCCACTTTCCCCACCTCCGCAGGGGAGCAGCACACCGCCGGCCGGCTCTCTCTGGGGCTGCACAGGTGTTCCTTCAGATAGATGTTCCTGGTGCATGTTGTCTCTCTCCTCCTTTATAGTCCTCTTCCACCAATCCCAACTCGGCTGCCCACACGCCGAGTATGCTGCTCTCCTCCAATCAGGAGCAGGATCAGCTCCTGGAGGTCATCACTCAAGTTGGCAAGAGGCAGCTGTGTAGAAGCTGTTTTCTCCTCTCCCAGTGCCATATTGTGGGAGAGCAGATGCATAGAATAAGTCTTAATTCCAGTAACTCAGTCCAGTCTGGGTTGCTTCCCACAGATCCCCCTTTCTTTTTATTTTTTGGCGTTGATACGCGCCTGTCTTCGGTGTCCCGCGGCACACACTCTGCTCTGCTTGCTAGAGTTGCCCACAGGTGCTTACAAGTCCTATCAATCAGGCAAACCGAATCCGGGTCCTCTCTTCGCCATGTTGTGAGGAGGTTTTTAGGCGCTGATGCGTGCCTGTGTTCGGTGCCCTGCAGCGCATGCTCTACTCTGCTAGAACTGCCTGCAGGTGCTTACAAGCCCTATCAAGCAAACCGAATCCAAGCCCTCTCATTGCCGTATTGTGGGGAGACTTATGTTGATAACGTGCCTGTCTTTGGTGACCTGCAGCCGCCCACAGGTGCTTACAAGTCCTATCAATCAGGCAGACCAAATCCAAGCTCTCTCATTGCCGTGTTGTGGGGAGGCCTTACTTTTCTCTACTACTCCATCTCCGGGCATTCCTATTTCTCCTATTTTACTTCTATCTGCCAGCATTCCTATTTCTCTCATTTTACTTCTAAACTTCCCGCGGCTTCCCGGTGCCCGCCCCGAGGCTGCTTCTCGGCGCCTTGCCCCGAGGCTGCTTCACGGCTCTGCGCCGCTTCAGCCCACGCTTCTCTCATCTGCGTGGCCTCCCGGCACCCGCCCTGCGGCGGGCTCCCGGCTCTGCGCGGCTCGGCTTCGCGCGTACACTCCGCAGTCTCCACGCCCTTCGCGTCCGCACCACGGCCTCGCGCTAGCCCCACGTTCCCTATCTATTCACGCCCCGTGCTCTCTCTGCACGCGGCGGCTTCCGCGAATCACACAGCGTAGCTCACGTTTCCGCCACTGGTATTCAATCCAAGTTCCCCGGACTAACCTGGCGAATTCCAACCTGGCGGCCCACGTCTCTGCCTCTGGTTCCAGATCTTCGCCTCTTGCTCCCCAGGCTGACTTGAAGAATTCCAAGCTGGCTTACGTCTCCGCCTCGGCCTGCACTCGCGGCTTCATCCTCCCTAACATTTTTCTCTACCCGGTATGTTTCCCTAAGTTTTCTTCCAACAATATTCCTCCCTCATTTCTCCTGGCCTCTCCCCACAGTCCGTATCCAAGTCTAAGTTTCTTATAGGTTTCACTTTCACTTTCAACTTGCAGTCCGTATCTGAGTCTAAGTTTCTTCTTGCTTTCACTTTAAATTCTAACTTCTTTCCCACAGTCCATATCCGAGTCTATGCCTAGGCTTTCGATAGCTTCTTCCGGCACCTTCTCTGTCCGGCTTTTCCCTAGGCTCTTTGCTAGTCTCTCTCTCTGGTATTTTCCACTTCTTCCCATTTCTTCCCTCCTAAGTTTCTTATCCGAGTCACGGCACCATTATGTCGCTCCCCCTCTTCGCGGAGGAACGACACAGGACCCTGCGCTGTTCTTTTGTCTGCTCGGCCCTCCCCGGGTTTGCTGCTGGTTCTTCCCGGGTTGGCTACTGTCCCTTCCACCTCCGTGGAAGGGCGGTTCCCCCTGCCACATTCCCCACTTCCGTGGGGGAGCGGCACACCGCCGGCCGGCTCTCTCGGGGGCTGCACAGGTGTTCCTCAGGTGTTCCCCTTAGATGTTCCTGGTGCATGCCGTCTCTCTCCTCCTTTATAGTCCTCCTCCGCCAATCCCAACTTGGCTGCCCACACGCCGAGTACGCTGCTCTCCTCCAATCAGGAGTAGGTCCTACAGTTTATTGGTTGAACTGGAGGCAGCTGTATAGAAGCTGTTTCTCCCTTCTCAGCACCATATTGTGGGAGAGCAGATGCATAGAATAAGTCTTAATTCCAGTAACTCAGTCCAGTCCGGGTTGTTCCCCACAGATTCCGCTTTTCACTTGTTAGGAAGGAGTGGCAATTTCAGGCTCCTAACATGTAGAACTGGAAATCACCACCATGGATTTATATCTGCAAGCCATTTAGTGTTTTCAATGCATGCTTTTGGCACTGGAGTTAATTTATAATGTCCAGTTGGACCTTTCATGGAGGTTACTGAAGTCATGAGATTTGAACTCATTATACACACAACAAAGGGTTGTTTCCTACATAAAGCCTGTGTATGAGATTTTATTTAATTTTATTTAAAAAGGCACAAAATATGGCCTCTATTGATACAATTCATTCAAAAACAGACTTTAAATGGTACATAAGGGGGTTGATTTAAAATATATTATGGTGGGCTTGCAATGTGATTCAAAGGGTTAAGCTGCGGCTGGAGGTGCCGGCATCTCAAATGGACTTGTTCAAGTCCTGGCTGTTCTGCTTCAAATCTAGCATCCTCCTAATGTACTTAGGAAAGCAGCAGATAATAATCCAAGTACTTGAACCTTGCCACCCATGTGGGAGACCTGAATGGAGTTCTTGGCTCCCGGCATTGGCTTGGCCCAAATCTGGCTTTTGTAGCCACTTGGGAGTGATCCAGTAGATGCAAGATCTCTCTTTTTCTATCACTCTTCTTTTAAAATAACTAACTAAATAAATCTTGAAAAATTCATTATCATGTATCTATTTCTTAATTTTAAACTTTTCTATTTGGAGGTTCTAACAAATATTCATCTAATGAATAAGATTTTTAAATTAATAGGGCTAATAATTAATATGATATTAAAAAATAGTATAGGAATTTGTTTGAAAAGACAGAACAAAAGGAAAATAATGAAAGCTCTCAAGATAATGACATGTAATGAAGCACAACATTAAATCGTTTGTGGACACGTTTTCCAGTATTATACATATAGCACATGAGTGCTGTAAAGATTACTGAAACATTTTCTGTAAAGATTCTGAATTCCCAAATGAAAATTTTATGTAAATACTTAGTGTTATTGTAATTATTCTATGAAACATAGCTCATTTGCTCTCATTAACTATGATTGCATATTTAATGCATATTCAGTCAAATAACCTTGGTGGTACTGTTTTTAAGCGCTTCATAGTAAGTTCTGGAGGACCAGGGCTATGTCTTCCACTTTGACATGTTACTGTGGACTGCAACTGGCAGTCCTGTGTATCAATGTTACCTGGTACATGGCAGGAATTTGGATATTTGTTGAGTGAAAAAAATATTAGAATAGTTGAGATGAGATCAGTGTTTGTAATTGAAATGTTTTATGAAATCTAGGACTTCTGAAAATGCACAACTTACCCTTTTCCAACAATGCCTTATTACTTTACAGAAATTCTATGATGGTTCAAATTCATTTCACTGTGAAACGTGGTGCATCCCTTCTACTTCCCAGGCTGCCCTGGCTGCTTCCTCAGCCTGATGTATTCTTCTGTAGACATGCACAGTACTCTTTGACACCTTCTCTAAATATCTGCTCAGACGTCATTGCCTCAATATGAATCTTTAACATGGAAACCACCCCCTTCCTGCTCTAGTTTCTTTTGCATGTCTCTTTTTATTATGTCATTTTCCTATTTAATACATTTACTGTCTCTTTGTAGCTGGAATGTAAGTCCTTAGAGCAGGAACCTTTGCTTTGGATGCAGAACACTGCAGGCATGTAAAAGAAGTTGTCAATACTCAGGAGTGAATAACTGAATATTAGCATAACTTTAAAATTTTTATGAATCAGCCACCTGATCTATAAAATGGGAATAATTTCACATACACAATTATTTCATAGAAATTGTTTTGATAATCATGTGGCATTACATATTTGACATTAAATACTACTTAATTAAATTCAATATATTTATATAATTGATTTTATAATTTATATAAATATATAAAATATGTATTTATAATATATAATATATTATAATATAATATAAGCATATCAATAATATATTTATATGAATATAATATATTTATAACAGAATAATGTCAAATTTATATTTGCTTTTTTCAATAACTTGGAGTACAAACAATGATATTTGCAACATCAGAGTACTGTGGTTTTAAGCATGCACAGTTAAGGCTTTTAAAAATATGACTTTGAAAGAGTAGAAAATATCATCTTTGCATGCTCCTTTGGACTTCCTGTTGTGTCACACTCTGATATGTCTAAATTTTAAAGACATATTTACATATACTTACATTTTATGAATATTTAAACATTATTTTTTGGAGTTAACGGAAATGCTAGAAAATTCACTAATATGTAGGGAACTTTTTTTAATTAATCATATCTCTTACTATAGTGCTTTAGCAGAACTGAATTCCTACTTACTCAGGAATAAACTAAAAACTATGAGGCTGGACACGTGTGTTTCCCTGATATGCAGGACCCACAGAAGGTCACTATTACAAATTGATGCTGTATCAACAATAACAACAGATAAGAACAGTAAGCTGGTACAAATTGCAATGTTGGGTGGGGAAAGGACAAGAGTGTAATAGAAATTAAGAATTACATCCTTCTCATGAGCCTACATTCTATGACACAAGGCTTGAAAGTCTCTTGGCTCTGCATGATATGTAAGAATTGTCATTTTGCCTGTCTTTCTTCTATGTACTTCTATAATCACAATCTGAGCCACTTAAAGATGAGGTTAAAGAATGAGTGAATAGGTAAATGGGTTAGATTTCATCATTGTGTGAACATCACAGAGTATATTTAGGAAAACATAGACAGCATCGCCTACTACACAAACTAAGATATTTGTTAAAAATATCTCATAGTTCCTTGGGCCATGATGAGATTAAATCAAGCAAGGCTGATGCTATCAAGAGACTTGGTAAATAGGAGATATACGAGGCTACCGATGGTGTAATACAAAACTCTGTTTAACATTAAACTCTTTTAAGTAGAAGGAGTACAATCTAAACTGGTGATAAAATGTATAATATAGTAAATATATAAACTAGAAATGTAGTTGTTTATTATTATTATCAAGTATTATGTACTCTATGTAATCATGCTATAATTTTATGACTGTCAATCCAACAGGTTTATTTACACCAGCACTACCACAAATGTGTGTGCAATGCACTGCACTACAGTATGATGATTAGATATCACTACATGGTGGGGATTTTCCAGCTCCATTTGAATCACTTGGGACCACAGTCCTGTAGGCAGAGTGTAGCTGACTGAAACCCTGTTATGTAGCACATGGCCGCGCTCCTTCCTGATCTCTCTCCGTGAGTCCATCTCCTTCAGCACTGCATCTTTAGCATCCATCCCGGAGTCAGACACAGGCTCGGAGCCGAGTGAAAACTAGATGAATGAATGAATAAATGTGGGATCCTGTGTATTCTTTCTGCACAATAACCCTATCTACACTTTTCTTTGGCGATTCTTCCTCCCCCTTCATCATGTCTCCTCCACAATTTCCCTTATCTTCTTCAGTCTCTTGCTATACAAGGAGATAATTCTGTGTGTGAAGTCATGTAACTTCCACCTCAATTCAAGCTGCCCATTCTGCCAACAATGGGCACCTTAACAACAGCAGTAGAGACAAAACCTGTAACACACCTGTCTATTTAGGGAAACAGTTATTCATACTAAAATGGTAAAGCATACATTGCATTGAGTATTGACAAATATTCCTCTTGCCTTCATATTCTTTTGACATTCAGGAATCAACCAAAGATGTTTCCTGCATTTTGTAAACATCTTAGGGTTTCATCTTTATGACAAGTTTCAGCTTAAAAATGTTTCTTTTCAGAGGCTCTGCAAAGTGATTTACAATAGAAATAATGACAGGACCTTTTTCAAAGTGATTGGAATCTTTCTGGTATAAACTTTATACAGCATAATGAATGTGTTGGCATTTGTTCCTTATTTGCATACTATAAAAATAAAACAGAGGGTACAAGTCCCTGTTAAATTCACATTACCTGCTAAATGAAAGGCAATGTAATCTAATTAAAATCAAGAAATGGTATTCAAGCCACACTTACATACTTCAAAGATTATACATATGTACTAATATTTACAATGCATGCAAAGGGCATTCACCTCATTAAGCATACTGGGAAAAAATCTCCAAATTTCTTTGGTCTATTTAGCCATTTCATGAAATTTTCCTAGTATGAATATTAGCTGTTTCAAGTGCTAGACTAATGTCACATTTGACTATAATCAATGCATTAGTAGTTCTAATACAAAGCAAACTCTGAAGGACATCCTATATTTAAAGCTTGAAAATTTAAAAATGGGCTTTTTTCCCTCTTGAATGTGCCTCTTCCCCATTGTTCACACTTTCCGGCTTGCTCATGAATGCCCAGATGTTGACATCAATGCTGTTTTCAAGGAGCAACAATGAGGCATTTGTTTTGTAATCTTTTCTCTCCCTTCTCCCACACATAATTGCATGATCTTTGAAACTTTCAAAACAAATAGGAGAAAAGTAGCCTTTCAAAATGAAGTAATTGTATGGCTGGGGTTTGTAGTCATCTAAATTAAGACTAGATTATGCATTTTTCCTACTATGTAACAGTTGCCAATTGCAAGTTTATTTTAAAAATAAGTTTCTGAGCATATACTTGCCTTAGGAATTATTATATAAATGCACAGTAAGAATTGGGGAAGTAGAAATGCAATTTTGGGTCACTAAATGTTTCCTGTGTTGATAAGTGTTATGCATTTTCACAGTATTGTATAACCTATAGTGCTAATTGCTTAAATTAATTAGAGTAAGGTAAGGAATAGTCATGAGTATAATTTAATTTAAAAGACAATTTTATGTTTCAGAATCTTTTGAATTATTTACAGTCACCTCCAGTTGGTCTGTCATTTACCGAAAGTACAGAGAGATGTCCTCCCCCTACCCCACCCCAAACAAGTCATTGTAGGACAATACCGTAAAAGCTATGATGAGGATTTTAGTCTCAGATGCAGCCTATGTCCCCACATGTCTCATAAATTCTTCTAATGCATTTTCACATGCATGATCGTGAATGCCTATTGAGTGAAAAGGCTTACCATATGCTACATTTTTCAACTACCACAAACAAAGGGCAAGTGGTCGCCAGCCTTGTATTTGGAACAAAATGTATAAAAACAAAACAAAACCTCTTCTATTTTTACTAAATAAAAGAATGAATGCAGATTGTAAAGGCTGAGTGGAAGCTTCTTTAGGCACCATGCTGTTCATTATTGAGAAAAAAATGTTGAATGAGGGACAGATAGGAATAAAGAGATACAGAGGTAGTTGTAGCCATGTTTCACCCAAGCCACCTTCCACTGATACAGAACTGCTCACCACAGCATACCATTAAATGTTCCCATCATTATGCTTTAAAAGCGATGGATTCTTTTGCTATTCATTTAGTCAGAAATCACCACATAATAGACAGCTACTGTCAAGAGTTTTTCTTTCATTTCTCTCTTAAGATACTCTTAGTTATGTCTCTTGAATTAAGCTAAGTGATTTCCTCTCCTCTTTTCTTTAAGCATATTTTAATGACTTGGAGTATTATATCTGATTAGGCAGTGGCAAGGCAAGCCAGAGAAATTTACTGAATTTGCAAAATGCACAAAATGCCCCAAATTATATGTAAATAATATATATATAAAAATATAAATTAAATACAGATTACACGCATACATGAGTACTTGTACAAGTTCCCCCTCAACAAAATCTCTAGTAGGTCCACTCTGAAATAGAAAACTATGAACCCAAGTACTCACCTAAAAGAAGTAAAAAAAAAACAAAACCCAAAATCAAACCAAAAAGAACACAGTAGAAATTCCATAAGTTGGAAGAAATAATGCTAATATACGACTTTAATTTTAAAGTTTTGTCCAGTACAGTCTTCTTTTAAAATTTCAACTTGTTAAAGTGAAATGAACACTATGAGAAATGGTGACTTGATCAGCCCTCACCCTGACTGTTCATGAGCAACTTGATATGTTATCCCTCTTAGTATTTTTTTTGTTTGTTCTACTTAATACTTTTGGTTGAATACTGTAATCAATACACAATTCTTCTTAACTGCTGAAACTTAACTGAAAAGTGATCGCTGTTAAATGTAAGAGTGGGAATAAGAGAAGGAAGAGATGTGCAATTTGGGACATGCTCAAGCTGACTTACCTCAAATGGTAGAGTTAGAAACATACCAGGGGATTCCAATTCAATCCCATCAAGGTGGCATGTACCAATGCCATCTCACTAGTCCCAGTGATCAATTTCTGTTCACAATTGATCACAATGATAGGACTAAGAACCAAAGGGATCACATAAATAAGAATAGTGTCTGCAAATACTAGCTGATAGAATCAAAAAGGGAGAGAATGATCCAACATGGGAAGTGAGATACACAGCAGACCCATAGAATGGCAGATGTCCTAAACAGCACTCTGGCCTCAGAATCAGCCCTAAAGGCATGCGGATCCAGCTGAAAAGCCCATGAGAGTATTTCAGGCATGGAAAGCCAAGACACTCTGGGGAAAAAAAAAAAAAAAAACCTAAATGAGACATCTCCACGAGTGAGATCCCAGTGGAAAGAACAGGTCATCAAAGAAGGAGGTACCTTTCTCTGAAGGGAGGAGAGAACTTCCACTTTGACCATGGCCTTGTCTAAATATGATCAGAGTCAGTGAACTCAGGGGGCTTCCATAGCCTTGGCAGCTCATGACAAGAGCCTCGGGTGATTACTGAGGCCATAAACAAGAGTGTCAATTGGTTAAGTCAACAACAGGAGTCACTGTGCACTTACTCCTCATGTAGGATCTTTGTCCTTAGTGTGCTGTACATTGAGATTTAATGCTATAACTAGTACTCAAACAGTATTTTTCACTTTATGTTTCTGTGTGGGAGCAAACTGTTGAAATCTTTACTTAATGTATGCTAAACTGATCTTCTGTTATAAAGAGAATTTAAAATGAATCTTGATGTGGATGGAAGGGGAGAGGGAGTGGGAAAGGGGAGGGTTGCAGGTGGGAGGGACATAATGGGGGGGAAGCCATTGTAATCCATAAGCTGTACTTTGGAAATTTATATTCATTAAATAAAAGTTTGAAAGCAAAAAAAAATTTCAACTTGTTACAATTTAGTCTATCGGTTGGTTATGATGATTTGTTAATGCATATGCCATTTGTGTAAAAGGAATCACTGTATTAAAATACCATTAATGGTAAATAAACTATAGGTCCTGTGGTGTTCATTACACAGATGCTAGCCCCCATCTTACACATGTTATCTTGAAGAACTCTCAGGAAAATTTTCATTCATGCAAATTAATCTCTACATTTCAGGTACTGAATGATTTGTATGGTTTTGGGCTGGTGGCGATTTTCATGGTGCCCCTTCTCTCATGTGTATCAGAAGAGATCTACAGTAGAAAATTGACATGGGTTTTGTGTTTTAACTATCAGTGGAAGATGCCCAACTTTTGAAAATACTCTTGCCTTAATAGTATTTATTCTTATACAGAATAACACTGCCCCTTTTACTTCTTACTGCCCTGTTTATTGTGAGAGGTTTTATTCTCCATAGAACAGGTTGTAGCTTAAAATTTCTGAGTCAAGTCTTTCTATGTGCAAAATATTTTAGTTTTCAGCCAATATGTTACTAATCTTCCTAGAAGTAATTAGTATTCAAGCATTTGTTTTGCCTGGGTTGGCTTTTGTTGTGGCTTGAAGGGTGTTCACTTCCTCTGATCTATTTGTTCCAAAAACTTTCTCAGGCAAACTATGTTAGAATACTGCAAAGAGTTCTTATTGAACTAAGTATCTGTCTCTTTTTCTAAAAATTCATCAACTTTCCTTCTTTTGTAGATACATTTCCCCCTAACAAATTAAGATTTGTGTGCTAGTAGCATGGCCATTTCTACTTCACATGAAGCCATTCTTCTTGAAACTGCGAAGACAAAAAAAAAACCTTCCCTAGGAAAAAGCAAATAATCAAAATTCTAGGAGACTTACAGAATGAAAATGCTATCACCTCATAATTTTCAAGACCTGATTTAGGCATTTGACATTGCAAAGTCATTAATCCTGTCTAAATGAACCAGATGATCTTATCCATACTCTCCAAATTTGTTGAAATAACACTTCATTTACAGTTGTTAGAAACTACTATTCTGAGCCGGCGCCGTGGCTCAATAGGCTAATCCTCCACCTTGCGGCGCCGGCAAACCGGGTTCTAGTCCCGGTTGGGGCGCCGGATTCTGTCCCGGTTGCCCCTCTTCCAGGCCAGCTCTCTGCTATGGCCAGGGAGTGCAGTGGAGGATGGCCCAGGTGCTTGGGCCCTGCACCCCATGGGAGACCAGGAAAAGCACCTGGCTCCTGGCTCCTGCCAGGATCAGCGCGGTGCGCCGGCTGCAGCGGCGGCCATTGGAGGGTGAACCAGCGGCAAAGGAAGACCTTTCTCTCTCTGTCTCTCTCTCTCTCACTGTCCACTCTGCCTGTCAAAAAAAAAAAAAAAAAAAAAAAAAAGAAACTACTATTCTTCCTGAGTTGCCCATATTAAACAAAGTGCTAATTAGGAACTTGGCATCATCTATGCCTAACTTCTCTGCTGTTTTTCCTAACTTCTCTGCTGTATCATCTGTTCTTGGTTACAACAGTGAGAATTCTTGAGGTATCTATAATGTTTTGTTCTTAATATGGGTGTTGGTTATGAATATGATCAGATAAAAAAGTCATTCATCTGTATACTTCTGTGCATTTCTTTGGATGCATGCTGTATTCTAATAAGCTGTTTAAAATTGATATAGGTATACTAACAAGTATGTATGTGCATGTTTATTTCAACAGCATTTAATTAGTAAAGGTATGGCTTTGTAAAGCAATATCTTATTTTTATTAATTCTTACTTTGTCTATGCTTGTCCTGATTGGCCAACAGCTTTGTAATCTTTTGGTGATGGGGACTTTTTCTTCCATGCTTTATTTTTCCTTCTATGGAATCCTATATGTATTGGTTATCCTCTTGATTAGTAGATAGGGCAACTATTTAATAACACCTAACTATCAAAAGATGAAGGAAATACTTAGATGATTAGTCTAGCAAGACCAATCTAATAATATTGATACTTAAAGACAAATGACTTTTTTTGTTCCCATTTTGTCAGAATTTAGCATTAAGTCACTTTTTGACAAGAATCTGAAAAACATATCAAAATATGGAATCCTTTACAAAGAGAGCAATCTAATTCCTTACAGCTCTAAAAGGACTTCAAGCTGTGTCGTTGCATTTACCTACAAGGAATAAATTCTCTCATGAATTAGCTTCTCATTCATGTTATGTGGTGCACAGATGTACCGTCTTGTCAAACGTTCAGAGAGCTATCATTTGTGATAGATGAAGGAAACTCTATGCAGAGTGCTAGATTCTTCCAGAAAAGAACTGAGAGAAAGCTTTGCTGTAACTTTCATTATCCATTAGCTATCAAATGACTGGACTGCCCTCATTTTTAACTTTGAAAGTGCTATTTTGTTTTAGCTCCTAGGTATACAGCTACAACTTTTCATCATAAATGGGTCCTACAATACTTTGAAACCACTGGCATATCACTTTCCTTGAAGTACTTCTGTGGTAGTCAGCAGTTGGCATTGCCAGTGGTAGAAAAGCTTCACATTATTCTTGATGAAATGAAAAAAAAAAAGTTTGGAAATCATTAGGGACCCATGACATACAAATCTATCTGCAAACAGAACACAATTTTAAACAAATGTGAAAGTATTACTCCACTCATCATTGGTACAACAGGATTAATCCATTCTTTCTGAAGTATACTTAACTCATGGGTGCTCATTGAACTCCCCTTCAGTTAGGCCCTCAGCTCATCTCCAGCCTAGACAACTTCTGGTTGATTTATATTCCCCTACCACTGCTTCTCAGCATTTACTCTCAAATGTAATATAGTCTCATAAACATTAATTTTAAAGTTCTAAAGCGTGTAAGGAGCTACATATAGTGATGTTTAACACTATCTCTTCCACTTGCTAGCTGTCTGACCGCTGAAAAGAAATTTATTTCCCTAAGTCTTACACCCTACCAGAGAGGAGAGTGGTTATACGATGTAGTTAGAGAGCACAGGCTTCCATATTTCCTAGCTGTGGACTGCAGGTAAGATTCATAACTTCTTGGATAAGCTACTCACTCTGAGACTTTGTTTCCTATCTGTTAAGAGGATAATAATGGCTATCTAGTAAATTGTTGAATTAATTTTTAAAAATCTTTATTTATTTTTCATTCCTTTGAAAGGCAAAGAAATGGAGTGTAGGAGAGAAAGGGAGATATCACCATTCTACGGGTTCATCCCCCTAATGCCCACAACTTTCAGGGCTCAATGAGGCCCCAATGAGAAGCCAGAAACTCCATTTGGGCCTCCCACAATGGGTAGCAGGGACCCAAGTACATAGGCGATTACCTGCTGTCTTCCCTGGTATGCATTAACAGGAAACTGAAATCAGGAAGGGAGTTGGGACTCTCAAACCCAGGCACTCAGATAAAGGATATGGGCATCCTGAGAAGTGTCTCTAAACACTAAGCCAAAAGCTCGCCCCTGACAAGTTTTTAAAATTTATTTTATTAACTTATTTGAAAAGCAGAGTGACAGATAGAGAAGGATAGTTAGAGACAGAGACACTGATCTTACATTCTCTGGTTCACTCCCCACATGCCTACAACAGCTAGGACTACTCTTTAAAGTTGAAGCCAAGATCCAAGAACTTCATCCAGGTCTCCCATGTAAGTAGAAGAAACCCAAGAACTTGGGCCATCATCTGTATTCTTGTTAGGTAAGCAGGCAACCCAAATGGCAGCTTAACCTGCTGTGCCACTATGCCCACCTCTGTTCAGTTAATTTTTAAGGCATTTCTATTTATTTGTAATATTAGATACTGGTATATCGCTCCCCCTTGCTATTTCTAACCCTTTCTCCATCATTACATTTCTATCTCTATTTTTAAGTTTTATATATATATGTATATATATATTACATATATTTACATATATATAAAGAACCAAATATATAAAGAACCAAAAATACTAAGTGGTTTCTCTGCTTCTGTCATTACCTAAACTTAATCATATATTTACTATATTCAAATACTAAACCAAATATGTAAATTTCAATTTCAACAAATAGCATACTACAATATATGTCTCTAAATAGTAGAATATAATGTATAAAAGAAAAACATTTCTTTTAAACAAAGCTATATATAGTAAGCAGAATATTCTTTAGCCACATTGTGTTATCTTGTATATTTGATTTTATTTTACAATGTTGTTTCACTTCAATTTTTCAATATTGAAATACAAATATGCTTCTTATTAAAAACTACCTAGAACATCAAATCCCATGCAATAAGAGTGCTAACCATTGTAAACCCTGTCATGTCTCTGAGAAGCAGAGGAATTATCTTGTTATCAATTTAATAATGGAACATTGCAGTAAATGATGCCATCCACTGACACCAGTAACACTGTGTCTCTGGGGAAATTCATGTCTGTGAGAACTGTCAATCTAGATGGATATGGACATATTAAACATACTCCCTTCAACCCATAAATCTACCCTTCCTGGGATGCTTTAATAAAAAGATTCCTTATTTTGATAAAGACAAGCTATGCAGAATATCTTGACATTTCTGATCTATAATCCTTTTATTTAAAAGAAATATTTTGTAGAAAAGCTTAGTAAACATTTTAACAAATTTTCTTCTCTGTTTCTTCCCTTAGCATAGCTTACATATAAATATGTTTCTGAGGCTGTAAATGAATAAAGTATTCATAACTATGTAGAGATTGTGAGAAGGAGACAGCGTACTCATTTCTACTATTTGCTTTGGCAAACTTTTTGCAAAACTCGGCTTATTTCTGTTGTTTTATATTCAAATTGCCTCTATTTCAAATTTGAGTAGGGATAAGATGATTTTCTACATCAAAATTATATATTTTCCCACGAGAAAATATGACAAGAAAAATATAAACATGATTATATTATCAAATATAGTAGAAAATAGCAAAAATTTTAATACAAAAGCATGTTGCAGAACAAACAAAAAGAAAAGAACAGGGGCTTGCACTGTGGTGTAGTGGGTATAGCACCCTCTACAACAGCTGGCATCTCACATGGGCACTGGTTCATGTCCTGGCTACTCCACTTCAGATTCAATTGCCTGTTAATGATATGGGAAAAGCAATGGAAGATGGTAATTGGGCCTCTGCCATTCATGTAGGACAACTGGATGAATCTCCTGGATCCTGGTCCTGGCCTGACCCATCCCTTGCCACTGAGGCCATCTGGAGAGTGAACCAGTCGAGAGAAAATTGATCTTGATATCTTGATAACTCTATCTCTCAATCTCTCTCTCTCTCTCTCTCTCTATATATATATGTATATATGTATGTATGTATGCATAAATATATATGTATAGTATATGTGTGTATATATGTGTATATATATATCCACCTCTGTAACCCTTTCAAATGAATATTTAATAAATGCAAAGAACAACTTCAGTTGCATTCATTTTTTATAGATCTATTTATTTGTTTGAAAGGCAGAGTTATAGAGAGGAGAGGCAGAAAGAGAAAGAGAGAGAGAGAGAGAGAGAGAGAGAGAGAGATCTTCTATCCACTGGTTCACTCCCCAGATGGCTGCAATGGCCAGAGCTGCACTGATCTGAAATCAGGAGCCAGGAGCTTCTTCCAGGTCTCCCACACAGGTGCAGGGGCCCAAGGACTTGGGCCATCTGGCTTTCCCAGGCGATAGCAGAGAGCTGGACTGTAAGTAGAACAGTTGGGTCTTGAAGCAGTGCCCATATGGGATGCTGGCACTGCAGGCAGTGGCTTTACACGCTACATCACAGCGCCTGTCTCCAGTTGCATTATTAAATCACCAAAATGTGTTGGTATCTTAGCTTGCTGCTATAGATTAAATTTCATTAATGAACACAGGTTTAGCTAAAGCCAAGAAGCAATGACACCTACGCTAGGACTGCAAAAGGAAGACCAAATTTATTAACACATGGAGAAGAGTCAGGTGGGCATAGGGATTCTATAAAGTGGCTTGTAAACCCATCAACTGATTTTGAACTGTTCCTCCTTTTCCTATCAATCCAGACAATGACATTCCAGGTTAAAGAAAGGGACTACTGGGGCCGGCACCATGGCTCATTTGGTTAATCCTCCACCTGTGATGCCGGCATCCCATATGGGCACTGGGTTCTAGTCCTGGTTGCTCCTCTTCCAGTACAGCTCTCTGTAGTGGCCGGGGAAGGCAGTGGAGGATATCCGAAGTGCTTGGGCACCTGCACCTGCGTGGTAGACCAGAAAGAAATACCTGGCTCCTGGCTTCAGATCGGCATAGCTCTGGCGGTAGTGGCCATTTGGGGGATGAACCAATGGAAGGAAGACCTTTCTCTCTATCTCTCTCCCTCACTGTCTAACTCTGTCAAATAAATTTTTTAATAAACTAGTTAAAAGAAAGGGAGTACTTATCACAAGATCATTTGACTTCCTCTAGTCTATTGCTTTCTAGCCAACCCATTGGATATCCTACAAGTACCAAGAACTCCATGTATCACACACTGAACTCATCAATCTCTCTGCCCCATATCTATGTGTCATGCAACATTATGTCTTTAGTGAATGAAGCCATCAAAGACACAGTTAACCCCTGAGAATAAGAGCAGAGAGATACAGACAAGGAACAGGAGGGAATGGAGCTCTCTATTAATCTTGAATGCTGGTTCTAATCAAATACCCTTGAAATCATCATTCTTTTTTAAACCTTGTGTTTTCTTTGGCAAAAGAAAGAGATCTGGAATTATCCTCACCAAAAACTGTAAGCATTATTGTAAAAAAGCAGCAACAACAAATAAAAAAGCAAAAATCTGATAATCTCTCAGTTACTTACACTGATTCTGGAAATTGTTTTTACATTATATTACAACAATAATATAGCCCCAATAACTGAACTGGGATTGTGGTTTAGAAAATGTATTTCAAACAAAATAATATATTTGTTGTTAAATTTGATTGTTTATTCCTTTCAAGAGACCATGGAAAAGACTGGAGAGGGCTTCAGAGGACAAATGACTTTTTAGAGGGTTAAGGTCACATTTGTAGACATCCTCTAATAACATATAAGCTACAGACTAGAGATTGTGATTGACGTAAAAGATAATGAATGCAACAAACTAAAGGAGAGGTAAAGAACAGTAACATTAAACATAAATCTTTAAGAAAAAATTGAATAATGTTAAAACTTAAATGTTAGGACCATTCGAATAATGTTTCTTAAAGATTTATGTGCTTTTTTTGAAATGCAAAAGGACAAAGAAAGAGGGAGATGCACACACACACACACACACACACAGAGAGAGAGAGAGAGAGAGAGAGAGAGAAAGAGAGGGAGAGAGGAGAAATCCTCCATCCACTAGTTCACTCCACAAATAACTACAATAGCCAGGGTTGGTTCAGACTGAAGCCAGGAACTCCATCCAGGTCTTCCACTTGGATACAAGGGCCCCAGTACTTGGGCCTGAACATGCTGCCTTCCTGGGCACATCATCAAGGAGCTGGTTCAGAAGCAGAGTAGTGAGGACATGAACCAGCACTCCGATATGGGATACCAGAGTCCCAGTATGTAGTTCAACTAGCTGTACCACCTTAGCCCCTAAAACTTATTTTTCTGATGAGGGTTTGAGATGTCCCATTTTCTACCTCCACTGCTGTTGAGTCAGTGGCTTCCCTCCGACCCAGCAGGTCATAACAGAGATCCTGAGCACGTGACAGGGTAATGAGCTCTGGCCCCTTATTCACCGAGCACTCACTCTGTGCCAGAAACTGGAACAGGTTCTGCGTATACAGTATTCAAGAAGAAAGATGTGATATCGGCACAATTCAAGCTATTGGTGAATGGACAAAAGAAGCATTTGCAGGAACATAAAATTATAGTGCTCACTACAAAATGGGATAAATGCTTGTATGTAAAATAAATGAATGCATGAGTAAATTAATAAACAAATAAAAACTTGTATTGCTCACTTTTTCAGGTAATGCTTCCACATAGAAGTGACAAAAATGTAGATATCCAATAGAGGAGCTCAAATTTGTTGGATGAAAAATGACTCAGCTAAAGTAAGGCAATTACCATACACCATGGCCCATACACAGAGAGAACTAGACATGTTTAAATGCATTTTACAGAGTTAGTACTTATGAATGCTAATAACTGAGCAGGGAATGGAATGCGGTGCTGTTGGGGAAGCAGAGAGTAGGCGCACTCATATGTTGGTCCTAGCAAGAGAAACCATATCGTGGTGATTTTCCTAGGAACGAGGGAGAAAACTCTGTAGTTCTTCCTTGCTACCCATATGCCTATTTTTTCAACTTGAGGATACAGTTGCATAGCACTGAATTCTTGATTTTATTCAATTCTGTGAGTAACTGTATATCCTCTAAGCTCATTCTCTGTCTGGTTGGTAGTCTGGCCAAGTAGAAGGAGGAGGTGTGATTATGGCTAAGTGGGGTGGGTGGAAGGAAAGCAGCAACTTCTTTTGTTCCTTCCCTTTCAGGCCTAATATTATCCTAAAGAAGAGAGTACAAAATGACACGACATCCCTCCTGCTGGGGAGAGTGCAGAATTGGTCACAGGCAATTGTGAGCCCTGAGCTGACATAGTACCCTGGTGACCCGAATGAGTTAATGCATTGTCCAGAAGCTCTAATTTACAACCAGGAAGAATTTGGGGCATTGAGAGGCAGATTGAATAGGTCCATTTTTACCCATTGTGATTTCAATGACAGGTCCAGTTTGCTCTAGTCTAAACTGACTCACCAAATCATGCATTCAGACAATTGAATCACCAACCCTTTGACATATTGTAGAATCTCTGCAGTGTAACACAGTACAGTCACTTCAGGTACCAGCTTAATGTGCCCTTTACTTTCTCGTTCTTTTTTTTTTTTTTTTTTTTGCACACATTTTACTGAAAGGCTTCTTTGACACTGATTTAAAATATTAAATTAATATTGTCACTTATTTTTCCATTAGTCCATGAGTGTAAAATCTCGCCAATAAGCCCACAATAAAACCAGAATCCAACCCAAAACAATCATCTCTGATTCTAAATTTGCATCTTTAATATAGGAACACAGTTTCACAACTATTTACCTTTTTGTGTAGAACTTTCTTAGTAAATAATAATTACTATATTCATTTACATCTAGTAAGCCAAAGAAAATTTTAAAAAATACTTCCAGAGCTGTTCATAAAATTAATAAAGGTGATATCCAATGAACTCAGTATTTGTCAGATCAAAGCATATGTAAAGAAGCAGTCTGTGGTAATGGGTGCTCAGTGGTCACAAGGTGTGACTCCAGCACCACTGGTAGAGTGGTTTATGCAGCAACAGCCGTGCTGCTGCAGGATGGAAACAGGAAGGAAATGTCTCCTCACCACATGAGTCGAACACACAGCTGAGAGCACTAGTCAGAACACTAGCAGCTAACAAAACACAAACATGCTATTCAGGTAAGAAAGAGAAACACAGTGTTGAAACAAAATCTTTCAGAATAGGAAAGCAGGCTCTTTTGGCCTCACAGGTTAAAGTATATTACCAGCACCATGGTAAGCAGGAATTAAAATTAGTTGTAATACTCTATGTCTTGATTCTATACCATGCAAATATTTAGAATGACATTCTCTGTGACACTCATTACAGAGTAAGAGAACAGTAATTCTTACAGGATCCTTCTTATTACCTTCACAGGATCAAGGTTAAAGAATTTTCCACTTCTCCAGACACTAACATTAACATATGAACTAAGTGGCCACATCTGGAATACTGTATCTTAGATTCTAGGGTCTATAGTGAAAAAAAAAAAACTATTTTCTGAATGTTATTCTATTGAAAATTTTTTTCTCAGTTTTCTACAATATACAAACCCAATTCATTAAAAGTTCCTAAACTGCCCATTGCCACTTCTTATATATCTTTAATCTATTATGTTCTGGATATATAAGCTTAACTAATTCAATTTTTCAGATTTCAATTTTTTGTTAAAATATGTAGTTACAAACTTAAAGTTACCTTTTTTTTCATATTTTTTTAAGGAGTCTGATGTAGAAATCTCAGAGCATATGATGACTGCTTAAGGTATTGCATTATAAAAAACTGATAAAGATTTTTGGGATGCATTCATTAATCTGAAATTTCCACATTATAAATGTGGCTACATCTGGCATTAATAATTAATTTTAAAGTACAGATAGATGATAACAAGGATAACTAGATGATAGCTAGAATAATGAGATGAAAAATAGCAGGATAATTAGATGTTACCAAAATATTTCAACTCAAGAAAAACAAATGCAAAATATCTAGCACTGGTCTCTTCCTTATAAGAATATAACACAATAGATTATTAAGCTGAAACTGGAAATTTTCCCACTTAGAACTTTTTAATAGAACATAATTAGGCAAATCAGTATAATAAAGAATTTGATAAAAGCAATAATTATCAGAGTTGGTGGCAGAATTATGACACTCCTCTATTAATTAAATATTAGCTGGGGATATTTTGTTACTAAAGCTATAAAATTAAAGAAAAAGGAATACGTGAGATTTCTATTCTCCTTTAATGACCATAACTTTGTAAAATCTTTAGTCTTTTTAAGGGATTTGGAAGGGGCATTTTACAGAAAAATACCTGACTGCTAAGGCTTCATCAGCAATTGAGATCCTGTACTTACAGTTAAACTTAAATAGCAAGAAAAGTATATTTGACAATTTTCAGAAGACCGCATCCAATTACACTATGGTTTTACCTAAATCTCCCAAAACTAGTCCATTCCCGCAGCAGAGCATTGAAAATTTCTTATTTGAAACTTGACAGCATTGTTTTAAATTACCTCCTTTTTCACAAGTTTCACTTCTTGTTTGTACTTTACACAATTCCTTACATATTTTACATAATGGCTTCAGTTTATAGAATAAGTAGTCTGAATCTTCTTAACACTCGTTAGTTCTCAGTGCATATACAAAGGTGTTTCTTATATAATTTTTGTAACTTTCATTATTTTTCAAAACTAAAAGAACAACATTACTTGAAATTAGAATTGGAAAGAACAGAAAAGAGTTAATTTCCAGTTTCAGCTTAATAATCTATTGTGTTATATTCTTATAAGGAAGACACCAGTGCTAGATATTTTGCATTTGTTTTTCTTGAGTTGAAATATTTTGGTAACATCTAATTATCCTGCTATTTTTCAAGTGTCAAAGACAATATGCAATAAGAGATATGGAAGATATGGGCTTTTAGATAACAGAATTTCAGGCTTCAGGTATGTAGAGGTGGCATAATTCTTTGAAAAAACAAGATGTGGAGCTGTCTCTGGAAGGAAGCTAATGACATCATATCGTAAACAACTGGAGTATAAAATTTCAAGTCATGTAACAAAGATCATACATACTTTTCAGTTACAGAAAAAGATAAGATAATATGTCAAAGTTCTCCTAACTATTGGGGGTTAAGATGAAGAAGAAAGGAGATATAGAGCAAAATCCCAGAAGGCTGTAGGAAAGAAAGTGTGGTTTAGGCTCATGAAATATGGTTCAGTGGTACAGAATGTTTGATTCAACACTTAGAAGTAGCAGTGGGAAGCAAGAAGAGTATTGGATCCAACTACTGGCTTACGGGGGAGTGGATGTGAAATGGGGTGGTATAGGGGCTGGGCAGGGAGAATAAAAAATCTGAGAATTCTGAGGAATGCTTACGTTTTTCTGGGGAGACAGATATTTTAGAGATGGCAAAAAGGTAGACAGAGGGTCTAGAAAATTACTTAGGTTATTAGGATATGCCAAGAAAATGAGTTTCAGAGAGAAGAACAAACAGAAGGAAGAAGCACTAGGAAAGAATAAATTTAAGTCCTGGTGGGGTAATAACTAATTGGAGGAGATTAATTTTCACATTTCTGTAGAACTCTTATAACATAAGAGGGGCTAAATTATAGGCCAAATCAGAATCCTACTTTCATATGATGGTCTTGCACATTTTTATGGTATGCAGGAGTTAAGATTTAGAGTTGACAGAAGTGTTTTATCATTTATGCAGCATATACAATGTGAATAAATTTGCTTTGAGCCTATATTTTTCCTTAGTTAACCCTCATATATGTCCTTGGAGAAAATCCCAATCAACAACAACCAATTTAGGATTATGGCTTAGGAGAGGCATCTAGGTAAGGATTTTTGTTTTTGTTTTTGAAGTTAATTACCTATTTATTAATATATCCATCAAAAATAAGCCTTCTGATATTGAAAGTCTTGAGGTCGAGAAAAAAATGACTTTCTTGATTTTTTTCCTAAATATTATCACAAGAGTCAACATAAACCTAGTCCTATTTCTACCAGGCCAAATGACTGACATTTTTGTGTACCCAAAGATCTACACCTTTATCACATACAGGCAATAATACAAAACTCCTGTTTGTCTATTCCAGAAAATTACTAAGAAAACATAACCCCAAGCCTCCACTTTACACTAAGTACCAAAATAATTTCACAGCTGATTTAAAACTCTTACCCTCATCTTCATGCCCCAAGTGCAATGTGACCTATCTAGCCAAGGAACTAACAGAGCATTCTCTCCCTTCCTCTTTCTGCCTTGTGTTCCCCAGCTCCCAGCAGTGGTCTGTTCCCATAGTTAACCTCACAGAACAAGATAAAGCTTTTTTGCCCAATGAAGCAAGAAGAAGAAAAATCTCTCCCTGAAAATGTACCTCTGTCTCAAAATTTGTTTTCCAGAAATAGATATTAATCCTGCCCCTTTGCCCACTCAGCCAATAGTCAAAGAACCTCACAATATAAAAATTCTCAGTAATTTTCTGTGTTGCTCTCATCAAACCATTTCACTACATATGACTAAAATGGAGTAGGGAACAGAAAATAGTATATATTCACCTCTGGAATGATCTCATATATTTTCTGAGCATGAGATCTCACTGGCTTCTCTTATGTGCAATTCAAAAAATGTCTAAAAATGGCTAGGTACTTATGGTTCAGTTAAAATATAAAATCTTTTTTTTAACCATTCAATATGTACTGTAACAATACAATGGAAGCTTTATGTTACAAAAGTCGTTTCTTAATCTCAGTGAGAGATCCATTTAATCAAGTCATTCTCTGAGTGTAGTATGTTTAGGGCAGTGATAACCCTGCCAAACCTCTGTTTATAGATGAGATGATGAGTTACCCCACGTCCATATATTTGGATACAAAGGTCCAAAAGACGCTAGTTTTCTGAAATCTATGTATAGTATTTAATCACTGATTTTTTACAGTCCATAGGATTTCCTCCTAAGCCCCTCTCCAAATTATAGCCTCTCTAAACTATCAATAATTTGCTTAAAACTATTTTTAAAACAAAAATAGATTTTCAAATTATAAACATGAAAAAAGAAAAATCATGAAAAGTTAATAGAACAACAAATACTCATTTCAGTGATTATAATGTTCCAGGCACTATAGAAGAAAGTTAATGAGACAGAAGCAGTCTGGGTAGAAAGCATCTTGTTCATAGGCTCCTTACTCAGGAGTAACAAGGGCATCATGTGCTAGCAGGCAGATAGGACTGAAAAATCCGATAAATCTTCCAAAAGAAAAAAAACACAACTGCTATCAAAATCTACTTGTATCTGTTTAAAAAATAATTTGATAATGACTCATAAAGTAAACATGTTCAAAATCTTCCAAGTCCTAAAATTTTTTTGGAAGTGTAGGAACTTTTACGCATGTTTATTGGAATAACAGAGAGGAAGATATCTTTTCCAAATGTGATCATGGTTATGAGTAAATTGGAATAATATTTTTGAATTGAGAAAATAATTTTTTACTTCCTAATAGATTATTGGGAAGACAGAGTAGTAAAATATTTTAGCCATTTACAAAATTTTATAAGGCTGCAAACAAAATCAAAATCTAAACATAGGAACATTTAAGAACTCAATTATTAAACTAATGAATATTTTTAAAGTAGACATTAAAATAACTTTGGACTTGGGAGTGTTAAAAATGCAATACAAGTTATTATATGGCCCTCACAAATATATAGAGAAAGCATTAAATATTTGTCTCTAACTATTAATCAGTGTAATATCACATACATCTTGGTAAACTTGAGTTAATGAAGAATTTTTTAACTGTACATGATAAATGGTACTATGCATATGATTAAGACATCTCTGTTTTATAACACTTTATTTTATATCATTTAGTTTAATATTTTGCCTAGTCAATATGTTTGCTTAAATTTAAATCAATTTTAAATTATATATAAGAAATTAAATTAGTGTGCTCTAATTCTAAATGGAAATATCTAATATAACATTTTATAATTTTTTAAGAATTTTTATTATTTATTCACATTTTAGAGAAGGAAGAGAAAGAGGGGAAAAAAAGACTAAGAAACAAAGGGAAGAGATACAGACAGAGGAGAACCTCTTCCACTAGCACTAGTTCACGCTCTAAATGCCCACAATAACAGGGGCTGGACCAGGGCTGAAGCTGAGAGCTGAGAGCTGAGATACCAATCCAGATATCCCACATAGGAGGCAGGAACCCAACATGAGCAACATCCACTGCACCCAGGGTCCATATTAGTAGGAAGTTGGAGTCAAAAAGCAGAGCTGAGGATTGAACCCTGGGACTCTGATATGGGAAGCAGCATCTTTTTTTTTTTTTTTTTTTTTTTCTTCTGACAGGCAGAGTTAGACAGAGGGAGACAGAGAGAAAGGTCTTCCTTCCATTGGTTCACTCCCCCAGTGGCTGCTACGGCTGTTGCGCTGTGCTGATCCAAAGCCAGGAGCCAGGTGCTTCCTCCTAGTCTCCCATGCGGGTGCAGGACCCAACCACTTGGGCCATCCTCCACTGCACTGCCTGGCCACAGCAAAGAGCTGGACTGGAAGAGGAGCAACCGAACAGAACCGGCACCCCATCCGGGACTAGAACCCGGGGTGCTGGTGCCGCAGGCGGAGGATTAGCCTAGAGAGCCACGGCGCCGGCCAAGCAGGCATCTTAACCACTAAGCCAAAAGCCCACTCCTTCAATTAATTTCCTTTTCTTCTTCCCTCTCATCAATTGATCTGATTGGTGGATATTACAGTAATCGTGAACATTTTGGAGAGACTAAAAACTTCAGAGTTCAATTCCTGACTTTATAATTTTCCAGTGTTTTATGTTGAGTAAGTTGGTTTTTAATTTTTAAAATTAGCTCGTACATTTTCAAGGAAATACACTAATACTTTCTAAAATTTTGCTTAGAGACAGTCACAAAGTATGTCTGTTACTCAGCATAGCAAATGGAAAAAAATGGTTAGTAATTACTAGTGAATTTACTCATTAATTATAATAAACACTAATAAATATTGGCAACATATAATTTAAAAAGTTGTCATTCTGAAATTGAATAATTTTCTCTTGATATCTTTTGCTTGACAAAGTGGTAAAAGGAACTTCGTATTAACCAGAAACATACATTATGGAAAAGAGGCATGATGTGCTCAATAAATGGGACACACTGAACACTGCCTTGTACAACTTTTGGTCCAATATCTCTAGCCCTTAGTTTTTCCCTTAGCTGAATAACTGACTGAGCCAGATCATGCTTAACAATTAATGATTCAAAGATTTTCTTACATTTAATATCTTTATGATGAACAGTTATCTTTATTGGGAATACTAAATAGTGACAACAGCATTTTTTTTTTCTGCCATCATCAGATTTCTCTCTGAGATTAGAAAACTGGTGCAGTGCTCATTGGAAGTAATAATCTTACCATGAATCAGAAAATCACAATAGATATATGGAAGTCCCTTTGTTAGAACTATGAGAATGAAACAGTACTGTAGTGTGATTTGATATATTCTATGCAAGCAATCACTGAAAGTATTAAATGTGGTCATCTGCTTCTTAAAGTCTGCCAACACAGCCTAGCAAATATAGATTTTAAATCAGAATAATAATTTCTAAGATACACTTTAAATTTTTATCTACTTATTTGAAAAGCATAGGTAAAGAGGGTGAGAGTGGGAGCTCTCACCTGCTCGTTCTCAATCCAAATGCTATAACAGCTGGGGCTGGGGTTGGGCCAGTTAGAGCCAAGAGCCAGGAATTCAACCCATATCTCCCATATGGATGTCGAGGATCAAACTATTTGAGCATCACCTGCCTGCCCTAGGGTATGCACTGCCAGGAAACTGGAATCAGGAGTGGAGCTGGGACTTGAATCCAGATGCTCCGATGTGGGATGCGGGCTTCACAATTGTCACCATTACTACTACATCAAATGCCTAGCCTCAAAAAATATGCTAACAGTTGTCTCTATAAAACAAAACAAAACTTAAACTTTAAAAAAACTCTATGGCATGTGCCCTTTGTTTGCTTGATTTTTCTATATTACTGAAATTTTTCATATTACTATCTCTACATAAAAGTTAATAAAATGCTACATCGTATATTAGAGAAGCAGTGGAACTGCACTAGTCATAGGGGTTGGCCCAAAGACTACACTCTGGGATGTATCAGAGGCTTATATATATATAATTTCAAAATAGAGCTACATATGCATTGACAGAGGTATAATTATACTTCTACCAATATGGCTCCTCTGATAAAAATTCTACTTCACATCTCAGAACATTTTGTGTCTGTGAAAATTGTCGACATGTGGATCATTCCCTTGGAGGATTTAGAGAAAGTGAAGCCCAGGGGCTACATAGAAAAAAAGGTATAGAAATCACAGATAGAATAGGCTTGGGAGTTTTTATCAGGCAATCTAGTGAGAGAATATATAAAACAGTGTCTTAAAATGAGCCACACAATTAATTATTTTATTTTCTTTAATCAGTACTGAGCTCCTACTATGTATGTACTGGTTACTGTCGCTCCCCCACTCGTGGAGGAACGACACAGGACCCTGCGCTGTTCCTTTCTGCCCGGCCCTTCCCGGGTTTGCTGCCGGCCCCCCACCTTGGTGCATGCTGTCTCTCTCCTCCTTTATAGTCCTCTTCCACCAATCCATGCTCTGCTGCCCACACGCCGAGCACGCTGCTCTCCTCCAATCAGGAGCAGGATCAGCTCCTCCAGCTCATCAGTCAAATTGGCGAAGGAGCTGCGTAGAAGTTGTTTACTCCTCCCCAGCGCCATATTGTGGGAGAGCAGATGCATAGAATAAGTCTTAATTCCAGTAACTTAGTCTAGTCTCAGTTGCTCCCCACAGTTACTATTCTAGGAGGTCAAGATCCAGAATTAAAAGAGAAAAAAAAAAAACTTAAAAAATGCCTACCCTTACAAAATTATACTACAGAAGAGGGAGGTTTATAATGCCTACATCAACAAATTGGAAAGGCATCAAATAAGTGATCCATCAATGCATCTCAAGGACCTAGAAAAACAACAACAAATCAAACCCAAAATTAGTAGGAAAAAAGATAATTAAAATAGAGAAAAAAACAAAGTTGAAACAAAAATATATGGAATATGAAGTGTTTTTGAAAAAGTAAACAAAATTGAAATATCATTGGACCAACTAAGCAAAATAAAAAAAGAGGGAGAAGACCCAAAATAATAAAGTCAGAGATGAATAACGGGATGTAACAATGGACAGCACAGAATTGAAAAGAATCATCAGGAATTACTGTAAATAGCTATGTGCCAACAAATTGGGAAATCCAGAAGAAATGGATAGATTCCTAGACAAATATAATTGACCATAATTGAATCATGAAGACATCAAAAATCTAAACAGATGAATAACCAAGATGGAGACTGAATCATTAATAAAGACATTCCCAACCAAGAAGCACAGAACGAGATGGCTTCTACCAAACTGTTGAAGAAAAAATAATTCCAATTCTTCTCAAACTATTCAAACCACTGAAAGGAATGGAATCCTCCCAAACTCCTCCTATGAGGCCAGCATCGTCTAAATTCCAAAACCAGAAAAAGATACAACAAAGAAAAAGACCTATAGACTAATATCCCCAGTGAACATAGATGCAAAAATGCTCAACAAAACAGGAGCTAACTGAATTCAACAACACATTAGAAAGAATATTACCTAGGCCAAGTGGGATTTATCTTTCATACGCAGGGATAGTTCAACATAAGCAAATCAATGAATATGATACATCACATTAACAAATCAAAGAATTCCAATCATATAATTATCTCAATAGATGAAGAGGAAGCATTTGATAAAATATAAATCCTATCATGATCAAAGCCTTAAGCAAACTGGGTATTCAAGGCACATTCCTCAACACAAACAAGGCACTATATATGACAATACCACACCTAGCATCGTGATGAATGGGGAAAAGGTGAAAGCATTTCCACTAAGATTCAGGAACCAGATAAGGATGCTCACTCTCACCATTGCTTTTCAGTACAGAACTGGAAGTTTTAACCAGAGCCATTAGGCAAGAAAAAGAAATGAAAGGAATACAAATTGGAAAAGAGGAAGTCAAATTATCCCTGTTTGCAGATGACATGATTCTATATATATATGGGAACCATAAGACTTCACTAAGAGACTATTGGAACTCATAAGAGAGTTTGAGAAAGCTGAATGATATAAAATCAACACACAAAAAACAATAGCCTTTGTTTACACAGACAATTCCATGCATGATAAAGAACTTGTAAAATCAGTCCCATTCACAATAGCTACAAAAAATTAAATAACTAGGAATAAATTTCACCAAGTATGTTAAAGATCTTTACAATGAAAATTACCAAACACTGAAGAAAGAAATAGAAGAAAATATTTAAAAAAAGAAAAATCCTGTTCCTGGGTTGGAAGAATGAATACCAAAATATACATAAGACAGAAATGAATTTATAAACTTAATGTTATCCCGATCTAATTACCAACAACATTCTTCTCAGATCTATAAATAATTATGCCAAAATTCAAATGGAAACACGAGGGGTCCCAAATAGCTAAAGCAATATTAAACAATAAAAACAAAGCTAGAGGCATCATAATACCAGACTTCAAGACAAACTACAAGGCAGTTAAAATCACAAAAGTGTGGTACTGGCACAAAAATAGATACATGTACTAGTGGAGCAGAATAGAAAGTCCAGAAATCAACTGATGCATCCACAACCAACTAATTTTTTAAATATTTGTTTATTAAGTAATTTTTAAAAAATATTTATTTATTTGAGAGGCAGGGTTACAGAGAGAAAGAGAGAGAGAGAGACAGAGGGAGACAGAGGGAGCAGAGAGAGGTCATCCATCTTCTGGTTCATTCCCCAAATGGCTGCAATGGGCAGAGTTAGACTGCTCTGAATCCAGGAGACAGGCGGTTCCAATAGGTCTCCCACATGGGTGCAGGGGCCCAATCACTTGGGCCATCCTTCACTATTTTCCTAGGCCATCAGTAGGGTCCTGGATCAGAAATGGAGCAGCCAGGACTTGAACCAGAGCCCATATGGGATGCTGGCACCACAGGAGGAGGCTTAACTTAGTACACCACAATGCTGGTCCCAGCAACTAATCTTTTGATAATGAGCTAAAATCAATACCTGGAGGAAGGATAGTCTCTTCAACAAATGGTGCTGGGAAAATTGGATCTACACCTTCAGAACTATGAAGAAGGCTACTACCTTGCACATTATGCAAAAATTAACTCAAAATAGATCAAGGATGTAAATCTATGACCTGAAACTATCAAATTAGTAGGAGAAAACATCATGGAAACTACACTGGCATAGGCAAAGACTTCTTGGGAAAAAACTGCAATAGCACAGGCAATCAAAGCAAAATTGACAAATGGGATTACATCAAGCAATGTAAGCTTCAGTACTGCAAAGGAAACTGTCAACAAAGTGAAGAGGCAACTGACAGAATGGGAGAAAACATGTGCAAGTTATGCTACTGATAAAGAGTTAATGTCAAGATTCTATAAGGAGCTCAAAAGAATCAACAACAAAAAAATAAAACAACCTGGTCAAGAAATGTGAAAAGGATATGAACAGGTAATTTTCAACAATGAAATTCAAATGGCCAACAGACACATAAGAAAATGTTCAAGATCACAAACCATCAAGGAAATGAAAATCAAAATCACAATGAGGTTTCACTTCACCCCTAAATTAGAATGGGTATTATCCAAAAATCAAAAAACAGTTAGAATGACTATTATCCAAAAATCAAAAAAAACAGTAAAAATGGCAAGGATGTGGGAGAAAATGTATCCTAATCCATTGCTGAAAGGAATGTAAACTAGTACAATCATTATGAAAGTTCGGAGATTCCTCAGAAATCTGAAAATAGATCTCCTATATGACCCAGCCATCCCACTCTGTTAATTTACCCAAATGAAATCAAATCAGCATATGAAAGCTATTGCAGTTCAATTCACAATATCTAAGATATGGAAACAACCCAGATGTGCATCAACTGATGACTGGATACAGAAAATGTGGTATATATACAGTAGAGAATGCTACTCAGCCATAAAAAAGAATGAAATTCTGTCTTTTGCAACAAAATTAATGCAACTAGAAACAATTATGATCTGTAAAATAAGCTAGTCTCAAAAAGACAAATATTTTATGTTTATTCTGATATGTGGCAGTTAACATAGAAATACAAAATAAATGTACAGGAATGAAATGGTCATTTGGGGGTATGATTGTCAATTTTTTCCCTTGTCTATATTCCTGTGGAACTATGATCTTCCTACATTTTACTTGTTGAATGTTATGATTAGTCGCGAAATTAAGGCTGTGATTACAGAGTGGATTAAAATTATATCTTTGTAAAAACTGATGAAGAGAGAGGGAGGAGGGAGTGATAATGGGGAGGAGGAATAGGGGAGAGAGGGAAGCTGGGTTGTCTTCTTGGACCTGTACCCATGGAATGCATAAAATCTGTTCTCTTTATATTAATAAGACATTTTAAATAAAGTATAGAGAAGAAATGCTTCATGAAAAATATCCTGCTGTCTAGTTTAACAGTTTGTTCTAAATAGTGTCGTGCACTCTGTATATATTTAATAAATTTTGGTAAAATACATTAAAAAATAAAGGAATGACTTACATAGCAATGAGTATAAATTGAGAATTCCTAATCAAAAAATCCAGAACCTAAAATTTCTGAGTACCAACACGAGGCTAGAGTAGAAAAATTCCAGACCCGACCTCAGATGATTAACTACAGGCATGCTAAAACTATAGATAAAATTACTTCCAAGCCATATGTGGTAAGGTACATACAAAACATGAATGGATTTTGTGCTTACACTTGGGTCCCCTATCCAAGATAAATCAAATATATTTGTGAGAATTCCAAAAAATACACAATCCTAAACACTTCTAATTCCAAACATTTCAGATAAAGGGATATTTAAACTGTACTAGTGAAGCCCTAGACCTAGCAACATGACTGATTTGGATATAGGGGATCTGCTTTCAAACTGATGGGCAAGGAGAGTCACTGGGAGATGGTACCATCTGAACTGATCACATCAGCTCCATCTTACAGGAATGCTAACACATAAACATGGTTCCACAGAGGTCAGATATTGTGGCATTTGTTTCTTTTTGATTTTTCAGTTTGGGTAATTTCTATTACTCTGGCTTCTGCTTCAACTGCTTATGTCCAGTCTTCCTTGAGATTGTCTAATAAATTTTCTATTTCTCATTTCATACAGTTTTCTTCATTTCTTTTATTTATATTGAGATCTTTAAAATATTTTACAAATTCTGATGAAATTCATATCTTCTCATGAATTTTTTCCATCTTTTACACTACTTTTTTTTTTACATTTACTGTGATTGTTTAAGTCTTTATGTGATAATTCCAATTCTGCCTCCGTATCTGCTTCAACAAACAACTTCCCAAAAAACTCTTTTGACCCTGGATCACATTTTTTTCCTCATGTCTTATAACTTATGCCAGAAGTTTGTAAAAAGGATCAATAAAGAGTAACAGAAATTATTTCACTCCCCAGAAAGGGATGAACCAACTCTATCATCAGGATGCTATGGCAGGAGACTGAATTGATCAAATCTGGAGTGAAGCTGAATCAGGACTTTGCTGTGTGTTTAATTAGAGTCAGTTGTCTGTTGGCTTCCAATGTTTTGAGGGACAGATCAGAACCTCACCTTGCAGGACTTGGAACTTGAGCTCTGGAAAGAATCCAGAGTCTCCTTACTAGTATTATTCTAGCCACTGACTTTTCAAACCAAGACAAGATCCCTGCTGACTGGAGCTGCTAGCTTTAGGGTTGCTGAGGAATTCTCTGCACTGCAGTCCCACTCGGCCTTCCTGTGCTTCAGTGTAACTGATCTTCCCTTCTAATTTTCCAAGAACCCCCGAAGTACAACTGGTGAAGGCCAAGAATACATTGGAACAATTTCTCTCAGGGCCCTTCTCTGCCCAGTCATCTGCAGGTTTTTGCCTTTTAACTGGAGAAGGTCCTTGTTGCCTTCTGGGAGGCTCTCTCAGCCTAACTGTCTTGACCCTGCTGTTGGTGGGCAAATCATGGAAGTCCCGTGGGAAATAGCTGGTTGGTGAGTACAGATACGATGTGTGCCTGGGTTTCTTGAGTTCTCATACATACCACTCCAAATACATCCATTAAATATTCTTCTAAATGTTAATCAGTTTCTCTATGAGCACTTCCTGCTCCTTTCACCAAACCTCCCAGGAGCACAGCAGCTGTGAGTCTCTGCTCTTGCTTCCTGCTGGAATTCAGCTTATTTAGATTTCAGGTTTTATAAAAACCCTGACTTTGTAGTTCAGTTGATTTGTTCTGGTAATTACGGTAGGAGTAATAATCACTTCTGGTTTTCCATATTCTAACCAGAAACACAAATTTTGCTTGAATTTTTGAACCACGTTGTTTCTATCATAGTTTGAGTCTAAATCGTAAAGCTTTGAAAGGTCTTAAGCAAGATATTAGGGGACAACTATGAGTAATAATACATGTCATAAAATCCAGGAGTTGAATAGTATGTATGAAAACATATGAAATGTAAAGCATTTAAGGTTTAATTAGAGTCAAACAATAATTACTGTTAAATGGTATCATATGATATTGATCATGTTGATTTCTATACTGTTTCCAATAATTTATTTAAAAATGTATTATATACAGAGCTTTCCCAGCCTATAACTGAGACTTGTGTTCATTTCCATTATAAAGATATTCCAATCTCTCCCGCCAGCCCTGATTTGAACCTAAGAGCCATAAGTAAATTCACAATTTAAACTAAATCAGGAACAAAATAGCCACTGATAATTTTAATACTGGGAGTTTTAAAGGACACATTATGAAAAAATTAAAATGCAAAAAGCAGCACAAAGTTAAATTAAATTATTTATTATGGAAAGATTAGTCAATCTAGTTACTTCTCTAAATTTTGCATGAATAAAATATTACAGAAAATTTCCTTTTGGGTGATCAGTACATAGATCAGAAAATCCCCAAAGAAGCTATATTAATAAAGTTAACTCATTCCTTATTAATGCTCCAGGCATTTTAACAACATACAAAGTGAAATATCCACCTCAGAAATGACTTTAATGATAGTTATTTCTTTGCTTCATGTACACAATGGATAATTAGTTCAGGAAAAAAATCTCTAAGGGAGAAAAAATAGCCAACTGTGAAATTCACAAATACATTCTTGGATTGGGTACAAATGCTATTCAGGCCAATACCAGAGATAAATTCTTTCTATCCTATTTACAACCTAGTCTTGATTAGTTAAGAGCTCATTTTCCAGTTTGTGAATTATCTGGGTCTTTGATTCTTGTCTTCCCTCTGGCTGATTACTTTTCCCATTTCTCTGCTCATTAGCACCTCCATCAGAAGGGTAGGAAAATCCAGGTGAAAAGAATAAGTGAATCATACATAGCTATCCTAGATACTCTGGTGCTTGGCTTGACTAAAATCATTATTTCACTGTTGTAAATATGTGCATGTTCCTTTCTTTTAGGCAATATAGCTTCTTAGCAGCACAGTGGTCTATGTTCTCAGATGTTCTGGTGATTGAAATTCCACCACTTAAAGTCTAAGAAGTACCATTAGAAAATTGTTCATCTTTATCCAGTCATGAGATTCTTATCATGAATTCAGTACAATATTCATAACTTCTGTACAAGATCATTGTGAGACTAACTCAGAGAAATACAAGTTTGTATACCTTACATGGTTATACAAAATTTAAAAACTGTTAGGTTTGAATTTGTAAAACTTCTTTGACAATTATTGTTTCTTCTACTTCCATTAACAATGCAGGCTTGATTTGGAAAAGTCTCTTCACCCAAGTGTGTCTATTTTTAAATTTTCTTCCTTTCTCTTCATTATTCCCTCCCTTCCCTCCTTCCTTCCTTCCTAGGTTTATTTATTTACTTACTTGAAAGGCAGAATAAGCAAGAAAGAAGTGGGGGAGGGGGGACGGTGCACTAGGTTCATTCCCCAAATGGCCACAACAGCCAGGGCAGGGCCAGGTGGAAGACGGGATCCAGGACTTCCATCCTAGTTTCCCACATGGGTAGCAAGAGACCAAGTACTTGGGCCATCCTATGCTGCCTTTCCAGGTGCATTAGCAGGGAGCAGGATTGTAAGCAGAGCAGCTAGGACTCAAACTGGTACTGTGATAAGGGATGCCAGCAATTGCAAATGGCAGCTTAACCTACAATGCCACAACTCTGGCTCCTTTTCTCTTTTTTAAAATCTTCCCTTTTCTCCCTAACTTAGTTATGAAATGAACTCTGGGAGGAAGATTGAAGAGACTGGTAATAGTGTGGCTGTATTTTTTTTTAAGTTTTTATGAATTTAATTGATAGAGAGGGGGAGAGAGAGGGAAGAGAGAAGAGAGGGGAGAGGGGAGAGGTGAGAGAGAGAAAGATTTTCCATCCATTGGCTCATTCCCAAAATGCCTGCAATGACAGAGCTGGCTGGTAGCCAGAAGCCAGGAACCAGATCCAGGTTTCCCACGCCTGCCTCCCAGGGCTTGCATAGGCAGGAAGTTGAAGGCAGGAGTCAGTACCAGGAATGAAACCCAAGTTCTCTAATTTGGGATGCAGGCACCTTAACCATTATCTTGGCTGCCATCATTGAAACATTATTGCTGAATTTCATTCACTCTTTCTTCCTCATCTTCTATTGAACTAGAGAATCACCAGATGCCTATATTAGTATTATTCTTGCCAATACAGTCCTCAGTCTCATTTTATTTCCATAATGGTGATTCTTAAGATGAAGTCACATCTCACAGAGTATCATTTTCAATAAATCAGTGGGTTCATTACACATGTTTAACTCTTCTACATTATAATGTTTAACTGTTCTATCAAAATATACTTCCCTTGCTATATTTTAAGAACGTTTGGGGCTGGCACTATGGCGTGATGGGTTAAGCCTCTGCCTTCCATGCCAGCAACCCTCTTGTGAGCTGATTCCAGTCAAGGCTTCTCCACTGAATGAGCTCCATGCAAATGTGCCTGGGAAAGCAGCCAAAGATGGCCCACGTCTGGGCTCTTGGTTTTAGCCTGGCCCAGCCCAGCCCTGGCCATTGCAGCCATTTGAGAAGTGAACCAGCGAATGGAAGACTGTTCTCTCTATCTCTTTGTCTCTCTCTCTTTCTCTGACTCTGCCTTTCAAATAAATAAAATAAGTCTTAAAAAAAAAAACTAATATAAGAATGTTTGATTTGCTTGGTAATTAAGCTAGCTGTCCAACGTCTCCCATGACCATTCTTCCTTCACATGGTTTATAATTAACTGGATCATCTTTGTGAGTCACACATATAGCCTTAAATTTAGCATAAATGGAATGAATGACCTAATCATAAATAATGATAAAAAATGAAAATTTATTAGTATTTAATACTGTATAAACCTTTAAAACAGTAATGTGTTATTTTTTAAAAAAGCTTTAAAGATAATGCTTTCAACTAAATGCCATGAAAAACCCAAGGTGGGAAATGTGAAGTCAGTAAATTGTGAAAAATAAATCTCTGGAGAGTATTTCCCATAGGTACAGCATAAAAGAATAAAATATTGGCCAAAAAAGAAAGCTTGCTGGGGGTGAGGGAACTGTTGTCAACAAGTTCAAAACAACAGTGCAATAAGAAAAGTAGTTTCTCCTGAAGTTAAAGCAACAAACATTTGGAGGATTTTATGTCAAATAACAAGTTTTAGATTTTACTCTACCATAAAATCTCTCATAAATCTATGGTGCTTTTTTTCCTAAGATTTTTAAAAATTAACAGATTAACAGGCCTCTTGAGATTAAAAAAGGGACATTTTAGAGATTTACGGGGAAATTAAGAGGAAAGTAATTTTTAGATGTTTTAAGTTACCCTTTCTCTCTCCTGCTTTTCTCAACTCTTTAGGAGAAAAATGTATTACAATTTAGTTCTCAAAAAAAATGAATCATAAAATACTACAGGACTTATATTAGGTGAGTCCAATTAAACACACGCTTCTAGCTCTTTGAGTATGAACTTGTTTTCACTTTCTTTTTGACATGTTCTAAACATGCAACAAACCTATGAAAATGTATACTTTTCCTGATTGCTTTCCTATGAACTAGTTATACCAACAAAGAGTTTAAATCCAATGCAATGGTACTATTCCCTTGGTCTCTTTCAAAGGGGTCAATATGTTGCATGCTTTCCTTCTAACTTGGAGAAAGAATCGTCTTTACCTTATAGGCAAACTGGCAAATTAGACAATGAAGTGGAATTTAAGAAAGAACATATTGTAGCCAGTCAATGCTTGTATCATGATTATTTTAGAAGGGTTCATGGATTGTCTTAAGAATTTTCTTTACCGAATGATATAAATCACCAACATTTTAATCTCCCACATAGTCAAAGTTTAAATATCCAACTAGTATGTCTTTTATTTATTAATACGATGTAGGTAATTTTGAACTTCATGGTAACTGCCATGATGCATATGTACTTAAGTATAATTCTATATATTACATAAATATACAACCATTTGCACAAATTTAAAGTGTATGGGTTTATAAATTCTGACATCCATATACTTGGAGGTCATCATGACAATCAGGATAATAACATGTCTATTTTGTCAAAAATGTTTCATGTTACTCCCTTCTATTTCTCCCTCCAACCATGCTCCACAGCTGTCCATGAAGCAGCCATCGATGCCTCACTGTCACTACAGATTGAGCTCACATTTTCCAGATTGTAAAATGGGATCACAAAATAGGCACTTTGTTTATGATCCAGCTTCTTTCACACCACATAATTATTCTGAAATTACTCATTTTAATTATATGTTAATAATTTTTATTACTTAGTGTTTCGTTGTACATGTATAATACAATTTGCTTATACATTCAGCTGATGATAGAAATTTGGGTTGGTTCCAGGTTTTTTTTTTTTTATTATTACAAATACAGCTCCTATGAACATTCCTGTACAAGTCTTTGTTTAGATACATGTTGTGTTTCCTCTTGGGTAAATATCTAAAAGTGGGAGACCTGGGCCATTTGGTAAGTATTATTTAATTTCTAAAGAAATTTACAAACTATAAAAGTATTCAGAGTATATGAGGCTTCCTGTAGCTACACATGCTTTTTCTTGTTAATATTTGCATGATTAGTCTCTTAAACTTTAGACATTCTACCAGATTTACAGTGTTTTCATTGTGGTTTTGTCTCACATTTTCTAATGATCAATGACTAAATACATTTTTGTGTCCTTATTTATCATAGATATTCTTATTTAGTGAAGTGTCTGTTCAAGTTTTTTACTCAGAGCAGTGAGAGTTATTGTGTTTTCTTTTTACTGTGTTTTCGAAGTTCTTTAAATAATGTCTCTAGTAGTTATTTATCAAATTTGTCATTTGCAAATATTTTCTCTCATACTGTTTGGTTTGTATTTTAATTATACTAAGCAAAGTATTTGAAAGCAAAATTTTCTATTTGGATAAAAATCACATTTTTGTTTTGCAAGGATGATAGTTTTGGTAAGTTATCTAAAATAATCATGTAATTGAAGGTTATAAGGATTTCCTCCTACGATTTCAAGAAGTGTTAGCTACTTCATGTAAGTGAAAAACTATTTTGAGGCATTATATATGTATCATGAGAGATATGAATCAAGGTTTACTTTTTTGTTGCATATGACTACCTACATTTTCCAGGATCACTTGTTAGAAAGACCATATTTTGCCCACTGAATTGCTTTATTGCATCTTTGTAAAGTCTGTTCTTCACATAACTAATTGTGGATTTTTTGAAGGACTGTTATGCTCATTAATATGCTTGTCCCTTGTTATGCCAATACATAGTATCTTAATTAGTGTAATTTTAAATTTAGTTTTGAGATCAAAGAATTTGACTTCAAATTTTGTTCGAGTTGTTTTGTAAGTCCTTTGCGCTTTCATGTGAATTTTAGAAACATACCAAATTCTGCAAAAATAACTCCTAATATTTGGATTGTGACTTCATTTTATCCACAAATATGGGAAGAACTGGCATCTTAATAGTATTCACTTCTCTCTTTTATGGACTAAGTGCATCCTTCCACTTGTTAAACCTATCCTTAATTCTCACAGTAATGTATTATCATTTCCAGTGTTTCTGTCTTTCATGTATTTTGTCAGATTTATTCCTATTTCATGCTTTTTCTGCTATTATGAATATGTATTTCAATCTCCAGTTGTCTATTGCTCATATATAGGAAAATATAATTGATTTTTATGAGTTGATCTTATATCCTACATCCTTGCTAATCTTTCATTATTTAAAGCAGTCTGTAGGCAGGGCCAATTCTAGGATGAGATAAGGCAAAAATTTAAAGTGCCAAAATTAAGAGGTTACCAAATGTCTCAGAAATAAAGATAAAGAGTATTTAAATGCATTTTTTAAAAAATGTTGAAAATAACAGCTTCTGGGCTAGCTGGCTGTTCCCGTAAATCAAGCAAGTTTTTTGTATGCATCAGTGACTTTACTAAATAGATGATCCTGACATCTATGAATGAATACATTTTTGATTTTTGGATGATAGCCATCCAGTGGGGGAGGTGGGTGAGGTTAAGCCTCATTGTGGTTTTTATTTGTATTTCCCTGATGGCTAGCGATCCTGAACATTTTTTCATGTGTCTGTTGGACATTTGAATTTCATCCTTCAAATAAATGTCTGTTCATATCCTTTGCCCATTTTTGACTGGGTTGTCTGTTTTGTCTTTGTGAGATTTCCTGAGCTCTTTATATATTTTGGATATTAAGTCTTTATCAGTAGCCTATTTGTAAATATTTTCTCCCATTCTGTCAATTGCCTCTTTACTTTCTGTTTCCTTTGCAGTGCAGAAACTTCTTAGCTTGATGTAATTCCATTTGTTTATTTTTGCTTTTATTGCCTTGCTTCTGGAGCCTTTTCAGAAGTCTTTGCATAGACCAATGTCTTGTAGAGTTTTCGTCTAGTAATTTAATGGTATCAGGTGGTAAATTTAGATCCTTGACTTATTTATAGTTTTTGTTTTGTTTTGTTTTGTTTTGACAGGCAGAGTGGACAGTGAGAGAGAGAGAGACAGAGAGAAAGGTCTTCCTTTGCCGTTGGTTCACCCTCCAATGGCCGCCGCGGCCAGCGTGCTACAGCTGGCGCACCGCGCTGATCCGCTGGCAAGAGCCAGGTGCTTCTCCTGGTCTCCCATGGGGTGCAGGGCCCAAGCACTTGGGCCATCCTCCACTGCACTCCCTGGCCATAGCAGAGAGCTGGCCTGGAAGAGGGGCAACCGGGACAGAATCCGGCGCCCCGACTGGGACTAGAACCCGGTGTGCCGGCGCCGCAAGGCAGAGGATTAGCCTAGTGAGCCGCGGCACCAGTCTATTTATAGTTTGACTTTTGTGTAAGGTATAAGGTGGGGGTCTTATATCACACTTCTGTACATGTAGATCCAATTTTCTCAGCACTAGTTGTTGAAGAGACTGTTCTTTCTCCATGGATCAATTTTAGCTCTTTTTATCAAAGATCAATTGGTTGCAGATGCATGGATTAATTTCTGGGGTTTCTAGTCTGTTCCATTGGTCTACACATCCATTTTTTGTGCCAGTATCAGGCTGTTTTAATTATAACTGCCCTTTCTATGTCTTGAAATCTGGTATTTGATGTCTCCAGCTTTGTTCTGGTTGTTTAAGATTGGTATAGCTATTTGGGGTCCCATGCTTCCATATGAATTTTAACTTCATTTTCCCTAGATCTGAGAAGAATGCCCTTGGTATTTTGTTTGGGATCACATTGAATCTTTAAATTGCTTTGGAGGGCTGGAGCTATGGTGTAGTGGGTAAAGCCACCACCTGCAGTGCTGGCATCCAATATGGGTGCTGGTTCAAGTCCTGGCTGCTCCACTTCAGATCCAGCTCTCTGCTATGACCTGGGAAAGCAGAAGGTGGCACCAGTCCTTGGGCCCCTGCACCCACGTGGGAGACCCAGAAGAAGCTCCTAGCTCCTGATTTCAGATTGCCGAAGCTCTGGCCATTGCAGCCATCTGGCAAGTGAACCAGCAGATAGAAGACCTCTCTCTGCCTCCACCTTTCTATAATTCTTTCAAGTAAACAAATAAAATCTTTAAAAAAAATTTTAAAAATTGCTTTGAGTGGTAAGGACATTTTCATGATATTAAATCTTCCAAACCAGGAACATGGAAGGTTTTCCATTTTTTTGTGTCTTCTATTTTTTTCCTTAATGTTTTGTAATTTTCGTTGTAAAGATCTTTCACATTCTTGGCTAAATTTATTCCAAGTTATTTAAAAATTTTTGTAGCTATTGTGAATGGTACTGACCTTACAAATTCTTTCTCAGCCATGGCACTGACTATGTGTAAAAAGCTATTGACTTGTGTGTTGATTTCATATCCTGCAACTTTACCAAACTCTCTTACGAGTTCCAATAGATTTTTAGTGGAGTATTTTGGTAACCATTTATATAGGATCCTATCATCTGCAAACCAGGAGAATTTGAATTCTTCCTTTCCAACTTGTATCCTTTACATTCCTTTTTCTTGCCTAATGGCTCTGGCTAAAACTTCTAGATCTATATCGAATAGCCATTTAAAAGCATGATACTTCTCACTCTTCTCTCCCTCTTTCCCACAATCCTACTTTCTCCCCTTCCTATTTTTAAGTTTTACAATGATATTTTTCAAATTTTCTTTAAATCACATATTTAAGCCCTCCACCAAATAAAGGATTCAACAAATAGTAAATAGAAAAACTATTGTTCCTCAAGAGTATAGACAAGGGCTATAAACAACAATCAAATCTTAAAATGTCAATTTCACTCATCTACATTACAATTCAATGTTACTTATTCCATTTATTTGAGAGGCAGAGAGAAAGTGAGTGAGAGAAAGAAAGAAAAAGAGAGAGGGTCTGGTACTGTGGCATAGCAGGTAGGGCTGCCACCTGCAGTGTTGGCATCCCATATGGGCACCAGTTCCAGTCCTGGCTGCTCCACTTCTGATCCAGCTCTCTGCTGTGGCCTGGGAAGGCAACAGAGGATGGTCCAACTCCTTCGGCCCCTGCACTCATTTGGGAGACTTGGAGGTGGCTCCTAGCTCTGGATTGGCCCAGCTCTGGCTGTTGTGGCCATCTGCGAAGTGAACCAGCAGATGGAAGACTCCCCCCATCTCACTCTCTCTCTGTGTCTCTAAGTCTCTGCCTCTGTGCAACTCTTTCAACTAAATAAATAAATCTTTGAGAGAGAGAGAGAGAGAGAGAGAGAGAGAGAGAGCGAGCAGAGGGAGAGGGAATTCCACCTGCTGCTATTCAAGTGTTTGCAATGATTAGGACTGGGCTGGTCTGTAAATCAGAATGATGAAAAAAATCTATGCCTCCCTTGTGGAAGGCAGAAACCCAATTACTTGAGCTATCAACTCTGCTTCCTGGGATCTGTATTAATAGGATGAGAGAGGCAAGAACTGGAACCAGGAATTGAATGTAGTTATCTAACATGGGATACAGACATCTTAACCATTAGGCTAAATTCCTGCCCCTATTTGAGCACTTTAACTGTGTTGCTTCTCTTTTGCTTGCATTGTTTCCGGCAACAAACCACAGTGGTAACCCTGATAATTGTTCCCTTGTCAGGACATATCTTTTTTTATCTGACTGCTTTTAAGATTTTCTCCTAATCACTAGTTTGATTATATTGAACTGCTTTAGTATTTTTCATGTTTCTTTTTTGTCTTTTTATTTAAATTAGTTTAAATAATGCAGAAAAATAGTTAAATTAGCACATATAGATTTAACATTCTGACATATTTGCTTCATACACACATATACATGCATAAAAATACATTATAATATATTTCAAAATAAATCATTTTGAAAACAGGGATGGATATATAAATATCACACAATGTTGGAGTCATAGCAAAGATTATAAAATGAGGAACAAATGTTATATTTTTATATAAGGGATATATTCAGTGAAGACAATATGAATACCTATATATCAAATAATATGGCATCCATACACTATGCTGCTTGTGAAATTTCTTTGCTTTTATTGGAAGAAGGTGAGCACGGATGACAGTTGTAGCTTTCAGCAAAACTGGAAACTCTGGATTATTATTTCTTCAAATATGTTTGTTCTGTGTCTCTCGATGGGAACTCAAATTACATATATATTAGTCTTCCTGTAGTTGTCCCATATCACTTGTGGCCTCTCTCTCTCTCTCTCTCCCCCCCCCCCTCTGTGTGTGTGTGTGTGTGTGTGTATGCACTTCATTTTAGATGTTTTAATTGCTGCGTTTTTAAGTTTACTAAGAATGTCTTCTGCAAGGCCTTATGTGCTCTGTATAAATTCCAGTGCATTTTTCAACTCATTGTAGTTTTTATCTCTGGAAATCTGATTTCAATTTGTAAAGCTATTTTCCATGTTTTAGGTTTTTGAACAGATGGAATATAGATATAATAACAGTTTTCATGTACTTGTCTGCTATTTCTAACAGTGTTTCAGGTCTGGGTTGATTTTAATTGATTTATTTTCTTCATTATGGATTACATTTTCCTTTTCTTTTATATGCTAATAATTTTTTATTGGATGCAAGGTACTGTGACTTTTACCTTGTTTGGTACTATGTATTTTTGCATTCCTATATTCTTGAGTTTTGTTCTGGGTTGCAGTTGGTATTTGCAAACATTTTGATCTGGTAGTTTTTGCTTTTAAGGTTTTCTGAGCATAATCAAAGCAATGTTCAGGCTAAGGTTAATTTTTTTCCCCAAACTAAAATATGAGTCTTATTTGTACTGTACCCAATGCTCATGATCATGAAGTTTTCTAATCTGGCTGAAAGGAGCAGTCAGTATTTCCAGATCTGTGTAAGAATCAAGTCCTACTCCTTCTAATCCATGTTGACAGACCCCTTCTTCATTCTCTCATTGTTTACTTGCATTCATGAGCTGTTCTGTACCAAATGGCATGCTCAACATGGCTTCCAAGAAGATTTCTAGGGTTCTTATACATTCAGCTCCTTCCCTTCTAATATCTTGTGAATTCTTGTCACCTTTGTCATGGAACCCTGTAGTGTCTCCTCAGCTCAGGATCTGGACTGTTTCTGAGGCAGTAACAGAGTTTTCTCTTTTGTTCCCTACCTTTCAATGACCACTGTCCTTGACTTACTGAAATTCAAGGTCTTAAAATTACTGTTTTGTATATTTTTTGTTATTGTTTCTTACAAGAATAAAAGCAGGTATTATTCCATCTAGGCTGTACCTTAAATTTTCTTTTATAGAACTAGGAATATACTATCTTAAAAAATACTAGGCCATATGTTGCTCTAAATAAGTCACAGAACCGTGAGTTATGTTATACATTTGGATTTATTTTTCCCTGCTTTTGTTTTATAGAATTAAACACATCTTAATTTTTCCTTGCTTCATCATTACATCAAGAAAATATCATTACCATTTAGGTATGGTTTTAATTGGAATCTTTGAAGTCAAATAAATTAATTATATGACTGCAACTAAGTATAATGAAGAAAACATTTTACAAGGAGTAAGAAGACATTACTTGCTGTATGATGTACAACTAATTCAAATCAGAAGAATCTCTAAAAATTATCTATAGTGAGTTTTTCTTTAATTTTTAATTGACAACTTTCTGAAATAATATCATATATATAAAACATGAGCTCAAAAAATGTTTGAAAGTCAATTAAGCATGGCCAGAGCCGCGACTCACTTGGCTAATCCTTCACCTGCGGTGCCAGCACCCCGGGTTCTAGTCTCAGTTGGAGCGCCGGATTCTGTCCCGGTTGCTCCTCTTCCAGTCCAGCTCTCTGCTGTGGCCCGGGAAGGCAGTGGAGGATGGCCCAAGTGCTTGGGCCCTGCACCCTTGTGGGAGACCAAGAGGAAGCACCTGGCTCATGGCTTTAGATTGGCGCAGTGTGCTGGCCGTTGTGGCCATTTGGGGGGTGACCCAATGGAAAAGGAAGACCTTTCTCTCTGTCTCTCTCTCTCTCACTGTCTAACTCTGCCTGTTAATTTTTTTTTTAATTTAGAAAAAAAATCAATTAAGCAATGTACTTCAAGAACTGTAAACATGTTACCTTTGATTTGCCATATCTACTTTTTTGGAATGTATCACTGAAAAAATTATTTCAAAAAAGGTGTGGGGAGCAACTCGGACTAGACTGCTACTGGAATTAAGACTTATTCTATGCATCTGCTCTCCCACAATATGGCGCTGGGAGAGGAGAAAACAGCTTCTACGCAGCTGCCTCTTGCCAACTTGAGTGATGACCTCCAGGAGCTGATCCTGCTCCTGATTGGAGGAGAGCAGCGTACTCGGCGTGTGGGCAGCCGAGTTAGGATTGGCGGAGGAAAACTATAAAGGAGGAGAGAGAGAACGTGCACCAGGAACATCTAAGGGGAACATCTAGCTGAAGGAACACCTGTGCAGCCCCCGAGAGAGCCGGCCGGCGGTGTGCCGCTCCCCTGCGGAAGTGGGGAAAGTGGCCAGGGGGAACCGCCCTTCCACGGAGGTGGAAGGGACGGCAGCCAACCCGGGAAGAACCAGCAGCAAACCTGGGGAGGGCCGAGCAGACAAAAGAACAGCGCAGGGTCCTGTGTCGTTCCTCCACGTAGAGGGGGAGCGACAAAAGGAATGAAAGCTAAATGCATAAAAGTATTTTATGCAATACAATTAATGTAGTAAAGAGTTGCAATGTATCAAAATATGATATGAAATATACAATTTAATCTTTACAATTAATTCTAATGATAGGTGTTGGTTATCACACAGAAGAGGAGTTGAGGCCAAGAGATTCAGCAAGCCGGAGGATCGGCTGAAATTCTAATCCATTCTGATTTTCAATTCTCTGCCTTTAATCTTACTCTATCAACTCTTGGAAAGTAAACACAGATTTATTAGGATAACTGGACAGGGAGTACTTTGATCTCACTACTTTTTAAATTTCTACTATTACGATTTAGTCTTATTTCTATTTTTTGCAAACTAGACAGCTCTTTTTTTAAAAAGCCAATAAATTGATGTCACTAGATAAAAATTCTATGTTAAGATCTAGCCTGGATTTTTGCAAAAATGGGAGGCTGGGAAGTAGGTATCAATGACATCTAGAATTCATAAATTGTGATAGAAAATCACGGCAGGGAAACATTTCCTGGGGATCTGCTAGCCTTCCCCACAGTAACCGCTCCAGTAATTTCCTATTTATTTAAAACAAATCAGCATGGAAACATGTAGCAATCAGTAAAAACAGACTTGACAAACTCAAAAAGATCCAGAGGAGCAAAGGGAGGGTAGCTTCAGTACAGAATCATCTATTTTCTTTGAGGAGTATCTTCCTTGGGATATGAGGAGAGGTCGCAGGCTCTAAGGTGATGTTGGTATGTTGCCTGTTCTGTGATAAGAAAGCAGAAGTAACACCTTTGTAGTGGTCATTGCTGGCCTTGCAACAGACATTAATTTCTATCTGCAACTACATTTAAATCTCTAAACAAGTTGGATAACAAAAACGCCCCTATTTCTAATGAGTAGAACTTCGAGGAATAGAAAACTGACTTTTGCTGAGTCAGCATTCCTGGGAGATATAAGAGGGCCATGCAGGTACTTTGGAGTAATGAACATCCACTGGTCAACAATGAGCATCTTCCTTTCCCAGAAGATACACAGAGCTGATTCAATCCATTTAACTTTCCTATTTTTAAACACAGAGTTTAAGATGACAGTTGAAATTCAGGTCTAAATTGACTCACATTGTTTTCTTTCTTTTCTTTTCTTTCTTTATTTTTTAGATTTATTTATTTGAGAGGTAGAGTTACAGAGAGAAGGAGAGAGAAAGAGAGGTCTTCCATCTCTGGTCCACTCCCCAAATGGCCATAATGACCAGAGCTCAACCTATCTAAAGTCAGGTGCCAGAGCTTCTTTCAGGTCTCCCGGGTAAACACAGGGGCTCAAGCACTTGGACCATCTTCCACTGCTTCCCAGCTCATAAGCAGAGAGCTGGGTTGGAACCAGTGCCCATATGGGATGCAGGTGCCACAGGGGAAGGCTTAGCCTATTAAACCACAGCGCTAGACTGACGACATTGTTTTCTACAGATAGCTACATCCTTTCAAATCAATAAGAACTGGGCTATAAAATATCCAGGAAGGGACTAAGAACAAAATAATAATCGGTTGGTGAAAAAATTGCTTTCTTTGTCAAATGAAAAGGCTTTATTTTATTTTCAAAAATCTGTACATTTTTGAGAAAGCCCACTTAAGAGAGTAGATAAAGAAGGGCCAGAACAAGATATATTCTTAATTGCTCCAGTTATTTGGGTTCAAATGCAATGAAACCTCTTTGAAGGTTTCCAGGCCTGTGCCTTTGCTAACTACTTGTGTTACTAGGAACAGTCAATATTTGCAAATATCTGTTTCCTAATGTGTAAAATGGGGAAAAAAAAATCTCTGCTTCACAAATATACATAAGGTACAGTGTGTGACATGTATAAAATATTTTGACATGAGAGTTTTATATAAAGTTATTGTTATATATCAAGGAACATGACTAATGTTGGTTATGAGTACAACAGAATCAATTGGTAAGCTTTATAAAAACTCACACACATACATACAAGTACATGGACAATGCAACTGAGTTCACACCAGAATTTCTGAAGCAACTGAAGCAGAATAGCACCTGCCCATAAACTCTTCCGGAAGCTCTTCAGGAGATTCTAATGTGCACTCAGAATTGAGAGCCAATGGACACAAGTTCATAGCTTGGTGTCCATAGGACTTTGTATAGAAGAGAGAAAATCTATGAACTTAGCTGGAAAAAAAACTTAGACCTTTGTTTTGTACAAAAACCCCACAAAACATAGTATTCCTCAATCATAAATGCAACAAATCATATTAGCATTCTGGACATCCTATAACTTTGCACAAACAGAAATCACAGAAAATCAGAGCCCCGTTGTTACAGATATCTGAAGCACTTATACTGATGTACATCACAACTATGGTTGTTAGTAGACCAATGCTACTACATTATGTCATTCAGCGCCTGAACATAGAGGAATGTATAATATTATACCATGTATGTTTAAGAAATTTTCAAAAACTTAGGAGGAGGCTCTTGGGTTTCACCTGGGTGCTTAAGGAGTCCCTGGAACAGGTAAAAAGTCAAAAACCCTGTATTTACAGGCCGTTGGTCAATAAAGAACCCTCAAGAATACTGATGAAGATCAACTTCTTTAGTCAATTCAAACTTAATTTGTGTAGTGTTGACCTCTCAGTATTTACCTCAGCGTTTCAGCTGAAATGAGGTATGCTGTAATAAAAATATATTTATATTTCAACTGCTCTTGCTTTATTAATTCTTCTAACAGAGCTATCATTCCCTTTTCTATCTTCACAAGCTTGGTCATTGCTAAATCTCTACCTTTTTTAAAAATTTTTTTTAACTTTTATTTAATGAATATAAATTTCCAAAGTACGGCTTATGGATTACAATGGCTTCCCCCCCATAACGTCCCTCCCACCCACAACCCTCCCCTCTCCCATTCCCTCTCCCCTTCCACCACATGAGGATTCATTTTCGATTCTCTTTATATACAGAAGATCAGTTTAGCATACATTAAGTAAAGATTTCAACAGTTTGCTACCACACAGAAACATAAAGTGAAAAATAATAGATGATTTTTTAAATGATGATGAAATCAGATCAGACCTATTGTCATGTTTAATCCCAGTGAGAGTCAAGTTGGGAACTGATAATTTCTTCTTCTTCTTCTTTTTTTTTTTTTTTTTTTTTTTTACAGAAGATAAGTTTAGTATACATTAAGTAAAGATTTCAACAGTTTGCACCCACATAGAAACACAAAGTGAAATATATTGTTTGAGTACTCGTTATAGCATTAAGTCTCAATGTACAGCACATTAAGGACAGAGATCCTACATGAGGAGTAAGTGCACAGTGACTCCTGTTGTTGACTTTACCAATTGACACTCCTGTCTATGGCATCAGTAATCTCCCTATGCACCAGTCATGAGTTTCCAAGGCTATGGAAGCCCCTTGAGTTCTCTGACTCTTATCTTGTTCAGACAAGGTCATAGTCAAAGTGGAGGTTCTCTCCTCCCTTCAGAGAAAGGTACCTCCTTCTTTGAAGACCTGTTCTTTCCACTGGGATCTCACTCACAGAGATCTTTCATTTAGGGTTTTTTTTTTTTTTTTTTTTTTTTTGCCAGTAAAAAAAAAAAAAAAAATCTCTACCTTTTGATCAACTCTTCCTTTAGCTGCCAAATGATAGCAAATGCCAATCTCTGCTCACTAATTTAGTGCACTCAAAATACAGCCTGTGTTTTTTTTTGGTGAAAAATTTTCTGAAGTATAAAACACATGACTTACAAGATTTTTTGCAGTGAGAATGAAAGGACACACTTAAAATTGATTTCTGTAAACCCTACTTAATACAGTATATTTCATAATAAGCTTTGCAAAATTTCAGCTTTGGAACAAAACTTCTTATTAATAAATCATCACTACAATTATCAGTGTGCCAGATACAATTCACAGATAAGTAAAAGGAAACCTTGAAAACGAAGCAGGAGTCTAGTAAAAGTATAAGCATTGATATAAAGCTATGATAGCTTAAAGACAAACACTTATATTATATTCAGGCAGTCTTGTTACCTTTGCACTCAAAATGTTCTTCAGGGGTAGGCTTTTAGCCTGGTGGTTAAGATGTCGGTTAAGAAACCCATATCCTACATCAGAGTGTCTGGTTTCATGCCTGATTCCAGATCCTGACCCCAACGGCCTGCTAAAGTGGACTCTGAAAGCTGGTGGCGACAAGTAATTGGGTCCTTGCTACCCACGTGTAGCCCTATATTGAGTTCCTGGCTCCTACCTGCCTGGACCCAGCTATTATGGCCATTTGGGTAGTGAGCCAGTGTCTCTGTCTTCTGTCTGCTTGCCTCCTTATGTCTCGCTGCCTCTCAAATAAATACAATAAAATCATATCAAAAATTAAATGTTGTTTATCTGTCTGCTCTGCTTCATGGTCAACTAGCACCTATCCTCTCCGGAAACAGAGACACTAACAGCTGATATTAGCTGACCTGTATGTCCCTCAATACAATTTCTTTTTTAGAAATCTTGGCCCTTGCTTAGAAGCTGCCACAGTGGGTTGAATTATCCAATCCCTGTCATTAAAGGTAGCAGCCACACACTTGAGAATGATGTGGGAAAACTCCAGTGAGAGTGATAATTAAACTTGGAAAATGAAGGGTCACCTTCTTTCATTCAGCTCATTGGGTTTGGCATCAGAATAATTCCAAAACAGTGGGAGATAGTCTCCTCTCAGCATGGCAATATCTAGGTGCACACATTTTATTTCTACAGGTTCAAATGGGAATGCCATTTTAATTGTATTTAAAATGTTACCTTGATACAGAGAGTAAAGTGTTAGAAATTAATTCTAAGAATACAGAAAGAGATTAGTGATTATAATCCATTTGGAGAAAGAATTAGAAAGAAGAAAATCACAAATTGTTTTCTCAGAAAAACAACCATTATAAGAGAAGAAACTTGCTGCCAGGGAAATTGAAATGAACTTTAAAATGCGTCACTTCTTTCTACCTGACTATGGAATCACAAAGCAAGGTGTTTCATCTCAGCGTTTTTGTCCGCGTTCTGTCATTTCTTGACGGCCATCACTGTAACATCTTAGTCATGCCCAAAAGAGGGCAGAAAGCATCATGGGGATTTAAGACAAGCCATTGGTGGGAGTTATGTTCCAAGAAAAGGGATGTTTTTCACATGCATTGGCTTATCTGAACAGTGCTGCAGCAGTATTTGGAGAACTACATTTCATACCATTCTTATGTTGCATTAAAAAGTCATACTGAATAAAATCAACAAAGAAAGGGGCAACAGAAAACACTACTGAGATAGGAGCATGGGCTAAAAGGAAATTTCAGTGCAAATTCTATCTTTGCCATATATAAATTATATAACATGGCACATGTTACCTAACCTCTGTGTGCCTCAGTTTCCACATATATGAAATTAAGAACATAATATGCCTATCTAATAAGGTTGTAGAAAGATTAAATGAGTTATATATATATATATACATATATATACATATATATATAAATCTTTTATAACAGGTATCAGGTACATTATTATTATTATATTATGTGTTCAGTACCTAGCATAGTATTTAATACTCCAGAGCAAGTTAACATACATAGTAATATTACTTTTTATACTTGACTAGGTTTTGATCTTGTCATTCTGAGAAACAAAACAAGTAGCTCTGGCCAGCGCTGCGGCTCACTAGGCTAAGCCTCCGCCTGCAGCGCTGGCACACTGGGTTCTAGTCCCGGTCGGGGTGCTGGATTCTGTCCCGGTTGCCCCTCTTCCAGGCCAGCTCTCTGCTATGGCCTGGGAGTGCAGTGGAGGATGGCCCAGGTCCTTGGGCCCTGCACCCACATGGGAGACCAGGAGAAGCACCTGGCTTCTGGCTTTGGATCAGTACAATGCGCCGGCCGCACTGTGCCGACCGTAGTGGCCATTGGAGGGTGAACCAGTGGCAAAAGGAAGACCTTTCTCTCTTTCTCTCTCTCTCACTGTCCAGTCTGCCTGTCAAATAAATAAATAAATAAATAAAAATAGCTCAGAGTTACTGTTATGTAGAGTCAACTGTACCCTGTGAAAACAAAAACCCTCTACAACACAGAGCTTAGAAAGCACAACATTCCCAATGATAAGCTATGGATTTTAGATGAGTCCTGATAGTTGTCTTCCCATCCAAAGAACTGTCTTGAGGAACATAAACTGAATGTGTTCTACGTGATTATATTTTGTTTCAAGGTATGAGAGAATACTGAAACAATTAGAGCTGTCTCTAAGAGAAAAGACTTAATGAAGAAGGCAACTGTGTGCTGTCTACGTTTATTGGCTTAATGGCAAACATACGCAAATTTTATTATATTTTAAAAATTCATGATAAGAATGTTTGAGCAATCTCTTGTCTTTTAATTTGTTTATATTTATTTGAAAATCAGAGACATACACACATAAACCAATGACATTGGTTCATTTCCCAATTGCCTGCTACAGCTTGGAACTGTGCGGGTCAGAGGCAGAAGTCAGGAGCTTTTTCTTGGGTCAGCACATGAGTGCAGGGGCCCAAGCACTTAGGCCATCCTCCGCTGCTTTCCCAGGTGCATGAGCAGGGAGCCAGATCAGAAGTGAAGCAGCTGGGACTCAAACTTGGGCCCATACGTGATACCCACGCTGCTGCAGGTGGTGGCTTTACCTGCAACACCACAGTGGCAAAATTTTCATTCACTGGTTCACTCCTCAAATATCCTCAACAGCCAGGGCAGGCACAGAGCACAGCTAAAACCCCAGGACACAGTCTGAGTCTCCCACATGGGTGGCCGCAACCCAAGTACTTGAACTGTCATGAGTTACTTTGCAGGGTATCCACTAGGAAGCAGCAGTCAGAGGCAGTGATGGAACTTGACCTTGGTACTTCTTAATTGCTCCACCAAAAGACCTCCCCTATTCTGTCTTAGAAGCATATACGTACAAGAGTCTTTCTGTAACATAAACACACATACTACCCCCAAACCTCAGCCTCCCGTAATTAGCAGATCAGAGACAAGGAGAAGACAATGGAAAAGGAGAAAGAAAATGTGTAGGCAAAGAAGAGGTGAAGAAGGAGGGAGAAAATGAATGAATACCATTAACCATAACCCCAAACAGACTACTGAAGTGAAAATAGTATCTATTATATTTAAGTCTGATTTTATTGCACCATTTGTGCATAGTTCTTTAAAAGGGAAAAAGAAGGTTTTACAAAAGACAGTTGACTTATTTAGTATGTGTGTTGAATTATTTGGTAATTTATTTCTCACTGAAAAAATATAAATCAACTATTTAAGAAGAGATTCTGCTTCAGTCGGAGGTTTATATCTTAAACGATTTATAATATGCAATTTCGTCCTGAGGTCATCACCTTCATAAATACCAGCCACATACAGTGAAAACCAACTCAATAAAATGAGTATTTCATTTCTCTCCCTTCTGCGTATGTTGATACTTCTTCCATCTGCAAGGCATCCATTTATAACAAAGCCTCATGTTGTCCAGGTTTTTATGAGTTCTTGAGCTTTTCTTTCTTTTTTATCTTTCTATGCATCAGCAAAGCAACTGGCAGATTCTTTAATAAAATATATTATATGCATTAATATTTATGAGCCTACGAATTGGATGTTTAAATAAACATTCACCAACTTATGCCAATTCACTTGTTTTAGATGTTAAATCACACTTACATTGTGTGGAAAGTCAGCCTTTAGTTCGGTGACACTTTGACACCAATATGCAGCCGTTTTTTCACTGATGAGCTCAATATTCAGGAAGGAGCTTTGTCCAGGGCCATACATGGGACCAGAGGTGGTCCCCCGAATGATTCTGGGTGAAACATTTGTCACGATGTCCTGGTGAGACAGGAAATAGAATGGGTGTTCTTGTGACAAAGAAAACATATGATCCTTATTATATACTCATTTCCATAGGACAATATTTTACCAAGTGTCTTCTCATATTTTTACGGCATTTGTAATATACTTTAAGTTATAGTTGAGCATAAACTACTTCCAAATGAAAGGCTAAAATAAAATATTTGTTAGCTTTAGCTAAATTACTACCTATAATTAATTCTAGGTTTAGCATAAGTGAAAAAAAAGGAAAACTACTTAAATTTATTACCACTGGTTTTGGGCATACACATTTTAATTTGTGATTAAATAATGAATACATGATAGGTAAAAATGTGAAAATATCATTTCAGTCTATTTAATCTAAGTATTACCAATCTTTGTTCAGCTGTAAAAGAGTTAAGGTTTGTAAAGTAAATAAAGATATATTTTATTCTAAAAAGTAATTGCAATGTAAATTAGCTATACTATTATTACCAGCTCATCAAACTTCAACACACAGTCTAACAAACTAACTGGGTCAAATCACCTGTAAGACTGTAACTACAATATTCACATTCAATGAGAAAAAAATCACTTTTTTTCTGAGATTGAAATGAGGATATCAATAACTTCCTGGTAACTATAAACAGTAAACAGTAAAATTAACTTGCTTGTTAAGTGTAATTAACAATCCACAACTGCTTCTAAAGCTGTATTAACAAAGCAGAGTAACATTCTTCCATTACTTAAAACTAGAAAGAAACAAAGAAGGAAAAAATGTTTCTTTTGCCAACTTCCAATTAAAATTAATTTTGAGTAAAGGTCATTTAGTTAAGGATTTATCAGAATTAGTCTTTTAAGTACCCCTCCTCACCATCTTGTCACTTTTAGTGAGATAACATGAACCCCCATTAGTATATAGCAATTAAGGTCAATTTACATATTTTAATTAAGAACCACCCCATATAAAACAATTAGCGTAATAGGCATACTAACTGGATTTCATAACATTTGGACGTTTTTCCAACTAGATAGACAGGAAACCTTAATTAGCATTAATTAGTGCTGATCTGCATATGTTTGATAAGGCATACCCTTGCCACAAAAGATTATTTATTCCTGAATCTGCCAAATGCTACAGTTGCAGAGGATAAAAGGACTTTTCTTCACATTGCATGTTAATTTCTGGTAATTTACATTCACTTTTACATTCGAATTAGTATATTATAAAATAAGTGGTATAAATGTTACAATAAGCCTCCTTAAATATGTACATTTTAACTTATAGGAATCATGCTAGTTAATTTTTTACTAATTAAGCCATTCCACTTCTATTATAATTGTGCACAACATCACCAGCCTTACTTTGATTTGCTGTTGTGAAACCATGCCACACAGTCTTAATGGGAAAATTGACAAATAGAATCACTTTGGAAAGCTCAAGCTTAATGGGTCAAACTTCCATCTTGGCAAACACTTAACATGTGCACTGCATGCAGACAAGCGACTGTGGGTAGCTCACTTGGTTGGCACTCAGGTGTTGCCTCAGTTTAAGAAGACAATTCTAGAAGTATTTCCTTTGAATGAGACTGGTTTTCTTCTAAAATGTACTTCAAAGAGTTCTTAGAAGATGCAATTAAAAGAAGTTTATTTTGGTACAAAAAAATTTGAAACCCATTTCCATAAAGGTCTCTAAAAAGTTTCTGGAACATGCATATTATCAAGAAATATGCTCAGATTCAAAGTGTTGAGAGTGTAAGATTTGTAAGGGAAGAAACCATTATCTTGTTTCCTGTTACATGCCTAGCTTCTAGCCTGGCCTTTAGTAGATGTGCAAATGTTTCTTGAAGGAGCCTGGACTAGTATTATGGCACTAGACTAGGTTTTCTCTTGAGGTATGGGATTTATTCCATTCTGTTGTTGAATAGACACATGATTTGGACTGATACTCAAATTTCAGGTACAAGTTCTGTCCTTTCCTGCTAGTGGATTGTTGTAAAATTAAGGTCTTTACTGACCACCGCTGATCCCTGAGCTATATACCCCTTTTTTGTCACTCAAGATAGTCCCTCATTCCCCATCATAGCTAGATCCTGGTACCATAGAGTTATGCTACCTGCTACTAGTCTGCCCACCACTGCCTACCTCCCCATTTCAGCCTAAGGAGAGCCTCCATGACAGGAAGCATGATTGAGCCTCATTGCATGCAGCCTTGATTGCTTCACTGATCGCTAGCTCTAAACTTCTGGGTCTGTCTGATCTCTAGCATATGAAAAGAATGACCAACTCCAACTCCTCCACTTTTCTACTTCTTGTAGATCCATGATGCTTCATAGCATTCCTTAGCTGATGAGCTTATGGTGAACTTAACTGAGTGCTTCTTGTCATTGTGTTCCACAGTGACACCATAACTTCTTTTAATATCATAAAATAAAAAAGGAAAAACTCCATGGTCAAGGAACTCTAAGCCAAAGCTATTTACAGTAACCCTCCTAACAACAATTAGGCCAACAATCCCCAGTGCCCAAAAGGGTCAAAGAACTGACTATTTCATTGGAGGACAGTCAAGAAAATGCTGCTTTTTAAAAATTTTCCCTTTCATTTGTACCTTAAAGCCTAAAATTCTACAATTAAGGATTGCTTCTTTGGGTTTTATATGTTAAATTTATTATTAATAAAGGAGTTCTTTTTCATTCTTTTCTATAATCCTGTGTTAAACTCTAAATATACTGGAAGAGGGGGGTGGTTTACCAATAATCTCAACCAAGATAATGATCATGAAGCACAAGGCAGATCAAAGAGAAATTTTTATCTACTTTATGATAGGGAATGTTGACTCCTCTGTGTTGATTTATGATAGGGAATGCTTTTTTAAGTAGGTCATTTTTCTCTTTCCTTAATTCAAGCAAGGATAAAAGATCCTTTTTAACTGCCTCAATGACAGATGTCTGCTGTGCAGAACTTGTCTGGTATCAGTAAGTCAACAGTTAACATCATGGAAATTCAAGAATTCATCATTTTCCAAATTCAACTAAAGGGGTAAAACTCTAATATGGTCACTCAGCAAAAAATCAATAACAGAAGTTTTGTTCTATATTTCCTTTCCTAACTTAAGTCAGGTTTGCTATTACTTCGCTAAAAACCTTGTCCACTGATTTCAACTTAGATTTTTAAGTTAAATGAAAGACGAATGAAAATTTGGATACAACCAATTATCCTTTGTTATATAATTAGAGTTAGAGTTTAAATAATTAGGCAATAACTTACTAAAGCTTATAACCTGGGAATACTAGAATTTGAGCATGATTTCATAAAAGAATATTCTGTTTTAATATTTAATAGCTAAGTCATGTTAGTATGGCCTAAGGGAGTTAATATAGCAAAATAAACACATTCAAGACTAGTTAGAATAGATAAGAGTTTATTCTCTATAATAAAGAAGATAAATTGCCATAACTCTAATCTTCAGTGCATTAACAAATACATTTTAAAAATAGGTATTTATAAAGAAGAAAATTTTAGGTGATACTCTGCTTTATGTGATATTGTCACTCACACTATAAAACCAAGTGTTAGCGACCTCTTAACATTTGAAATGATGATAGTGATTTTTTCAGCATCAAAGAGATTTAAATGGTAAAACAGACTGATCACCTTTGTATGTTTAAGTGCATTTACTTGACCTGGCTTAACCTAAAAATATTGCAATGTTTCCATGGTGACTACTGAATTAAAATAGTTGCAAAGGCTACAATAAATAGAAATTGTAAAAATATGCAGGAATGTCTTGGTAGGAGACAAGGAAAATAATTGGGGTTCAGAAAAGTTTGATGAAAATAAAAAATAAAATTGCAGAATTAGAGCTAAACACTAACAGACGACTTTCATAAACGTCTTGCTAAATGAGAAGGGCAAGCTGTAGAAAACTGTATAGAATTTGACATTTAAAATAAACAAAAGAACATATTGTTTAGTAAAACATATTTATTGGATATAAGTAAAAAGAGTATCTCAAAATATTTCAGGATAGAGGTTACACCTTGAAGTAGACAGATGCTGGGGGAGAAACAGTTAGAAGGCTTTTTCTAAAGTATCAGTAATATACAACTGAAAGGAAGCTTTGCTCCTTAATTATAGATATGTATGGTAGATTACAAACATGTACAATGAGAGATGTGGTTGCATAGTGTATACTGTTATAAGCTGTAAGGAAAGTTTGATCTGCTTACTTAAAAATCTGGAACTTGACATAGAGATTTAATCTCTAGATTCTGCTGTGAATTTTTGGGGGGATGGTTTTGTCAGAAAAGCTTTTAATTGTTTCGTTTATAAGTCAAGATTTTAAAAATAAAATGCAGTGCAGGATAATAGTCTTCCCAAATATAGTCGGATTTAACTATACATTATTCTATTAAAAAGAAAAATCACTATGCAAATGTGTCTAACAGTAAATATGCTGTTACATAACAAAAGTCCATCAGCATAAACCTGACATATTACTATCATGTGAATAGGAAAAAAATTCAATGAAATTCAGCAGTGACCCAGTTTCTAGCATAATTCCACGATTATGAAAGAATTCTCTTTTTCCTTCATGAAATAACTATATTAATATTTGATTCCTCTCCAAAGTAAACTTAACAATGATCAGAGTAATCTCTACTTGTTGTTTTACTTTTTGAGTAGCAACATCGCTAGCATGAGTTTTAATTCTCAATAATCATTTATTGCATCATACTGTCTTATTTTAAGATAACATTCAAAACTTGAATTATTGACAAAATTTATCCATTTACTTCAGCAAAATATATCAATATGAAAAACAACATTTATTTACATGGTAAGCCAGAATAGCAATATTATTCTAGAAATATAAGATAGATTATCAGAGAAGTTGTGGCACTGAAATTGAAGAAACAGTAATAATAGTTTAGATGTTTATAGCAGACATACCATTTCATTTGATCATCACAACTCTATCATTAAGCTGCTGCTGATAAAACAGTTTGGAGAAGTTAAAGTAACTTGTCGCTGATTGCACAGCTAGTGAGCCTTAAGGACAAAACTAGAACTCAGGTGTATTCATATGATACGAACAATAATTATGTGGTATTTGTGACTTCTTAGTATTTGCTATATGCAGTAATAACCAGAACTGATTTTAGTTAAAAGAAAGTATGAAAAAATTAAATTTTCAAGAATTGGGGTCTGTATACTGAAGGAAACAGAGTTATTTCACAAAATAAAAGGAAGGAAAACCAGTTATTCCAGGGTTTGGAATGATTCAACTCTTCCAAGCTTCCCTCTGCATATCTCCTCATCCTTCTCTCAGGGCTTCCTGACAGGTTCTACATTTACAGGTTATAGGTATAACCACTACCCAAAACTTACAGCTTCATAGGCCAAGTTTTAATCCCTTGTGGCAAAGATTCCAAAGGGCTTAACATGTTAGAATTCATTGCTTGATTAACCACATGTAGCACAACAGAATTAAATAGGATTCACACAGAAGCACATGTTAACAATTGAGAGTGGTCAATTAGCATCAAAGGAATCTACTATCCCAGGACTGCTCTATGTAAGTCCACTTTAGCACTTTACATGCAAATATATTTGAACACTGAAAAGTATAACTAACTAGAAAAATGTGTGTAAAGCAAAAAGAATAATTGTCATTTAGTGAAACAAAAACTCTCCTTAATCCTATATCAACCTTGATAATCTCTTTCCTATTCCCATTTTCCAAAACTTTACAAGATCAAAATTCTAAGAATCTTTGAAATTCTCCCATGTTTTAGACTACATTTAGAATCCTCTAATGCTAATGTTTTGGTATGCTGAAGACTGCTAACACAAAGTAGCACAGAGTGTGCTCAATCAGTTTTTAACTGGACTAAACAGATGAATGAGTAGATCCGCTATGGACATAGGATGAGATAATGGAAGAAGTAGGAAGGAAAAAACAAATTAGATAAATACATTGTTTTCTAGACCAAAGAAGAAAACGATGTACCATGTGCTTCGGATTACAAGGGGACTGATGAATAAAAACTGAGTACGTTAAATGTCCACTATACTCAAGGAAGGCTTCTCCTCACGTGATCTCCAGTGCCCACTTGGGGTCAAATGCCCTTCTACTCTGACAGAGGGTCAAGCATCTAGAGGAGTTTGTGTCTCATTTACTTTGCAGAAATATGCAAATGAATTTTCCAATTTTATTTATGTATGTATGACAAGTGAAGTACTAGGTCATAGCCTTTTGTCTTTTCTCTTACAATTTCTCATAGGGCTTATGATTTTGTAAACAAAACATGAAAGGTGATTTGTTTTATTCTTTGACTTCAATTGTCAAATTGAGTACCCATCACTATACTCATAGTACAAGGCAATTGTAGAATATTAAATTAAATAAAATCACATATGCCTGGCATGTGACACTTGATAAGTAAGTATGTACTTATTCATCAACTCCCTAGCTTGAGAAATAGTAAAAACAGAAATTTTGAATGTTCAGGTGCCTGGCTTTATCTGGGCATGGGGTGAAGCTGGGAGAACAACCAGAAATAAGGATGGCAAGACTGTACAGTCAGGTCAGTAGGAGAGTCTTGCATGCCTGTTTTAAGGAGTTCACAATTTTTTTCTGCAGGCTTTGATAATCCATTGTGCTCTGTCTCCTATTCAAGTTATTAATACCAATAGCTCACAGCAGCTGTGCATTCACAGAGATAAGTTTTACAAGAAACAGATGAAGAGCTTTTTCAGTGCTGATATCAGATGGATTAGAACGTGATTAATCAACAGACAGACTGATTAAATTATTGGGTTCACTGTTCAGATAAGAGGTTTTGGATATACTCTGCCAAACTGTAATTAACTTAGAAATTTCTGCTGGCTTGCTTATGAGATGATCATGTGATATGCTTTGAAGAACTCTTTTAAGGCCCAGAACAGCAGCTGGGAAGGTGTAGGCATGAGTCAGTTCTAATAATTATTAATTATCTTTATGCATTAGAGCAAAATTTTCATTGAAAATTAGAATTATTCTTTAAAATATACAGTTTTTATAAGACTTGTGTAAGTCCTCTGATTTCACTCTAGAAGCCACTATAAAATGAAATGGCTATTAGCTTGGGAGCCAGTAAAATAATCAGATAGGAGTTTTCCATTTCTGCAATACAGTGAACAAAAACGAGTGAAATCCCTTGTAATACAGCACATACAAAAATATTGGAAAGGATATATATAAAAAAAAGAATCACGACTACACTGGGACCACAGAAAAAAACTTCTGAGAGATTAAAAAAAAAAACAAAACAAAACACAAACTAGACATGCAGAAGGGCAAACTCACCATAGGGTAGTTTGCCCTCAACATTTCTGTCAATCCCTGGTGACTTACATATTAAATTCCTATGGCTTACACACATTTGGGCAGCAAACAGAGACTGAGCTTGATGGTAGGTAGATTAGAAATCTCCATACAAAAATAGCACCAACAGGGACTGCATTGGGCCTAGTGGTTGGGATGCTAGTTAGGATATCTGTGTGCCACACTGGAGTGCCTGGATTTGAGTCCTGGCTCCCGCACTGGACTCCAGCTTCCTGCTAATGCAAATCCTGAGAGGCAGTAATGATGACTCAGGTACATGGGTTCTTGCCACCCACGTGGTAAGTCTGGACTGAGTTCCAGGCTCCCAGCTTTGGCCCAGGCTAGCCTGGCTGTTGCAGGCATTTGGGGGAATGCAGTGGTAGATGGAAGTGCTCTCTTTCACTCTTTATCTCTTTTTCCTCCCCATTCTGCTTCTTAAATAAATTACAAAATTAATTTTTTTAAACAGTGTCATCGAAAAGTGATACTTCTAATCTGAACTACAGAACAGCTATAAGACTATAGTGGGATATTTGCCCATTTCAGCTTTATTTATGTATCAAATAAGTCTCCCATATACTTTGAAACCTGTATGGGTCTCATTAAAAATCTGGTTTAAAAGTGATTATATGGGGCCAGTGTTGTAGTACAGCAGGTTAAATTATTGCTTATTGTGCCATCATCCCTTAGCAGACTGCCAGTCCTAGCTACTCTGCTTCCAATCCAATTGTTTGCCAATGCACATAGGAAGGTGTGCCTTGGGCCTGCTGCCCATGTGAGAGACTTGGAAGGAGTTCCAGGCTCCTGGATTCTGCCTGATTCAGACTTGGCTGTTGTGGCTGGGGGTGGGTAGGCTGGCAGATGGAGAATCAATCTCTCCCTCCCTTGCTTCCTTCTCTTTCAGATAAAAAGAAAGAAAAGAAAAAAGGAAAGACAAGACAAGAAGAAAAGTGAGTATTTGCCTCGATGTCCTTAGGGGTAGAAGCAATCTCAAACCCTCTCTGAAGGAATGCACCTTATCCTAACCTCATCTTAGAGTTCAAAATTTTTTTCAACAACGTCCAAGGAATATGAACACACTATACTTTTAGGAGGAAACTATTAAAGACATATGAAATACGATATCACAGATGAAAGTTAGCAAAAATAACTACAAAATCAGATCCACCAAAAACTGCATATACTGGGATTATGATATACTGAATATAAAATACACGTTTAATATGCTTAAGAAAGACAAAAGTGAATACAACAGCAGAGAATAAGAAACTAAAACGTTACACTTAAGATTTAAAATGCAACCAGGGGCCGGCGCTATGGCACAGCCGGTAAGGCCACCCATCTGCAGTGCCAGCATCTCATATGGGTGCCGCCGATTCTAGTCCTGGCTGCTCCACTTCCGATTCAGCCCTCTGCTATGGCCTGGGAAAGCAGTAAAAGATGATCCAAGTCCTTGGGCCCCTGCACCCATGTGGGAGACCTGGATAGAGCTCCTGGCTCCTGGCTTTAGACTTGCCCAGCACCTGGCCATTGCAGCTATCTGGGGAGTGAAACAGTAGATGATGGAAGATTTCCCTCCCCTCCCCTTCCTTCCCCTCCCCTCCCCTCCCCTCCCCTCCTCTTCCCTTCTTTTTCCTCCCTCCCTCCTTTCTCCTCTCCTCTCCTCTCCCCCTCTCTCCCACTCTCCCTCTCTGCCTCTTTCCTTCTCTCCCTCCCTTTGACTTTCAAAAAAATAAATAAACCTTACAAAAATTGGTATTGGGGCCGTGCTATGGCATAGAGATTAAGCACCCACCTGCAGCACCAGCATCCCATATGGGCACCAGTTTGAGTCCTGGTTACTCCACTTCCAATTGAGCTTCCTACTAATGGCCTAGGAAAGTAGTGGAAGACGGCCAAAGTTCTTGGGCCCCTGCACCCACATGGGAGACCCTGAAGAAACTACTGGCTCCTGGCTTCAGATTGGCCCAGCTGCAGCCCTTGTAGCCATCTGGGGAGTGAACTAGCAGATGGAAGATCTCCCTCTCTCTCTGAGTTTCCCTCTGTCTATCTGTAACTCAGCCTCTTAAATTAATAAAGAAATCTTTTAAAAAAATGAAGAGAATATCCGTCTGACCTATTTTAAAAAGTTGGTATTGAGACAACTTGTAGTAAATAAAAAAGATTTGAAAAGTAATTAGATGAAAAAATACTGTCTACCAAGGAAGGACAGATTGACAGCTAATTTTTTGTCAGTACCATTTGAAGTAGATATAAAATAAAATTTTTGCATAAAGAAGAAATATCAGCTGATTATTGTACACCTTCCAAATTATAGTTTAGAAATGAGCATAAAAGACACTTGGCAAAAAAGAATGGTGAGTAAATTATACAAACAAGGGAACTAATTCAAATTCTTCAACTAGGATGAACAGATAACTGAACAATAATAAGAACAATTCAAGTTGCATCAAAATATAAACCAATGATTGTGGCACATTACGCTGACATTTAGGTTACTGGCATCCTATATCAGAGCACCAGTTCAAGTTCTGGCTATTCCACTTCTAAATCAGCCCCTTGCTAATACACTTGGGTAAGCAGTGGAAGATGGCCCAATTACATCCCCTTGCTACCCACATGTGAGACTCCGATGGAGTTCTAGGTTCCTGGCCTTAGCCTGGTACAGACCTTGCAGTTATAGGCATTTAGGGAGCAGATGGAAGATTTGTGTGTGTGTGTGTCTATGTGTATGCCTTTTGAAAAAAAAAGGATTTTATATGCATATGTATATAAATTATATAATTATATTTATGTAAAGTATAAAAACAGACAAACTAATCAGTGTAATATTTAGGGACACTTTTGTGGAAAAGATACAAAAGCAAGAAAACTATTATCAAAAAAATCTAAAATTTTTCTCCCTCTTTGGGGAGGAGAAAGGAATATAACTGAGAAGGGGGACATCTAAGATAAGGATTCAGGGTAACTTTTGTTCTATATCACATCTTGTGAAATGAGTAAAAAGGTATTCATTTCACCATCCATCAAATTCTAGCTCTATATTATGTATACTCTTTAAGGAGGCATGCAACATTTTATAGTAAAAACAACCATCCAAACAAGCAAACGTGAAACAAACCATCAGACATTAACCAGAAAAACAGGCCAGCCTCCAAACCTGAAGATAGTGACATCCGGGAGTTGGCCGTCCAAGACTCTAAAGCTGGTGTGTTCTGCCTCTGGTGAAGTGTGGTTCTGAATGAGGCTTGAGAAAGAGTCCTGATTCTTGCCCTTGTTCTAGCAACATGATGAGACTGTATCACATGATTCTCGAAATCCCTTTCAACCATCAATTAGGATAGAAAAATGTGATTATCTATACAACTGCAAAGAATGCAGCCAAGAAACACTTCCGATTGGACAGTTTGTGAGCTAAGACTTTGACACAAATTTATGATTTAAGGGTAATATCCAACTCATATTAAAATCCCTTCCAGTAACATACACCAACATACGTCTATATTGGATAATCCTCCCCACCCCTACCTCCAATATCATACTGACTAAAATGGGAAGACACAAGAAGAGAGAGAAAAAAGCTTGTTTCTGTGAAAGTATTCAGCTAATGAAAAATCACACATTTGAGCATATATATATAATCTCCTAAATATAAGCGGAGCAGCTATAGAATTTAATAATTAAAATAATAAAGTTTAAAGTCTGTTTTCTCATAATTTTAACATCTCTACTCAATAGCATTCATTCATATATTAGGCCATAAAGATGCTTGTGTTATAATTATAAAACACCATTTTAAGAATGTATTATGTCCTACAGCACTTAGCCTTGACAAACAATTACTGGATCACATTCAACTGAATACAAAAAGCAATCTTTATCACAAGGTTAAAATTAGCCTTGGAACAATAAATGCTTTCAAAGCTATTCTAAACTCCAAACTGCTTTGCACCAGTCTCTTTTGAGGAAATGCAAACAAGTAAACTGAAGGACATTTGAAAAACTTCCTGTAACTGTCCTTTAAATTTTTTCAAGTGTTTTTAGTTTCATAAGTGATAAGCACATTAACCCCAAAGGTGATCAATATGATTTCATTGGGAAAGGTTTTACAAATTAAAATCAAAACAAAGCAAGAACATATAATGAAGACCCTGAGAATTTCAGACTTGAGTGTTATTCAGAATAGGATTTAATTTTAATCATCAAGAACCACTTTTAGGCATTATTGTAGAAAAATTTAAATGACAATGAATTTGCTTCATGGAGGAAAGACCTGAAAGCAAATGGCTTTGTTAGTTGATTGGAACTCAGTATTCTGGATATGCTTGCTTGTCTACTCATCTATGATATGCAGAATTTCATCATTTAAGTTGTATAACTAATTAACAACAATAGCTACTATTTCTGAAAAAGGCGAAATCAGAATCAAAACAAAAAGGGAAGGGAAAACGGAAAAGCTAGAATAAAATAAAATTTTTCTAGGTTGACCTAAAAATAAATTGGCACCTTCTGGAGATTATACAATCAGAATCTTCCCATTACTTTGTTTAAAACACTGCTTTTTATTTTTAAGTTCCATTAATCCTAACTTATTTTTATTTTACTTGAGCAGTTTTAAATTTGAAAACAAAAACTGTGAAATAGTAGTACAATTCCCATATATCACATACCCTACTTGCCATATTATTAACATCTCAAATTAGTGTATTTGTCACAAAATTAATGCATCTTACCTTTGTTTTCTCCAAACTCACTCTATCCCTTTCACCCTTCCCAGCCTCAAGTAATCTACTTTCTGTGTTCAAACTGAGCTGTGTTTTGGTTTGTGTGTTTTATATCCCGCATATGAGGAAGAACATGGGGTATTTGTCTTTCAGTGTCTGGCTTACTTCACTCCATGTGATGGGCTCCAGTTCCAGTCATATTTCTTCAAATGACAAGATTTCATTCTTTTTGTGGCTGAGTTGTATTCCACTGTGTATAAATACCACATTTTCTTTATCTATCCATTTGATGATGGACATCATGGTAGATTCCACATTTTGGCTATTACAAACAACATTGCCATAAACATGGTAGAACAGGTATTTATTTGATAAAACAAGTTCATGTATTATGAATATATACCCAATACTGGGATTCCTGGATCATATGGAAGTTTTATTTCTAGCTTTTAAAGGAATCTCCATATTGTTTTCCATAATGGCTGCACTAATATACATTCCTAACAATGGTGTATAAGAGTTCTCCTTTCTCCACACCCTTGCTAGAATTTTTTACTTTCTGCCTATTGGATAATGACCATTCTGAAAGTGACAAATAATATCTCATTGTGGTTCTTCATTTGCATTTTCATGATAGCTAGTGATATTGAACATTTTTCATATACTTGTTGGTTATTTGTGTTTTTCTTTTATGAACTGTATTTTCAAGTTTTGTCCATTTCTTACTGGATAGGTATTTGTTGTTGAGTTCCTGATATATTCTGGGTATCGACCATTTATCAGATAAGTATCTTGCAAATGAATTCTTGCATTCTGTCAGATGTCTGTTACTCTGTTGCTGCCTTCCTTCTTTGTGCAGAAGCTTCAAAGTTTGATATAATCCCATTTGTCTAGTTTTCCTTTTGTTGCCTGTACTTTTGAGGTCTTATTCAATAAGTCATGGCTTATATCAATGTTTTCTTTAGCAATTCCATAGTTTCAGATCTTACATTTAGGTTCCTAAATCTAAATGATCTACTTTGGTTTTGATTTTTATATATGGTGAGAGATAGTTATCTAATTTTATCTTCTAGATATATAAGTACAGTTTCAATAGCATCATTTCTTAGAAAAACCAATGTATGGTCTTTGTACCTTTGTCAAAAATACAGCTGCCTATACTTATTTAGACCAGTCTTGGGCTCTTTGTTCTGTTCTAGTGATACATGTGTCAGTTTTTATGTGAGGAATATGGTGTTGTAATTTCTTGATTTGTAATATACTTTGAGGTCAGTTATTGTGGTAACTCCAGTTTGATCTGTTTTATGCTCAGAATCCTGGATATTCGATATTGAATCTTTGTGTTTTCATATAAATTTTAGAATTTTTTTCTAATTCAATAAAGAATGTCATTGGTGCTTTGGTAGGGAGAGTATTGAATCTATATTATGCTTTGGGTAGTATGGACATGATAAGCATATTAATTCTTCCAATCCATGAGCAAGTAATTTTTGGTGTATTTTATGATTTATTTATCAATGTTCTCTAGCATTCATTGTAGAGATCCTTTCATTTCTTTTTTAAAAAATATTTATTTATATATTTATTTGAAAGGCAGTGACAGAGAGGGAGAGTCAGAGGAGCAGAGAGAAAGAGTTCCATTTTCTGGTTAACTCTCTAAATGGCCACAATAGTCAGTTCTGGGCCACTCTGAAGCCAGGAGCCAGGAATTTCATGTTGGTTTACCATATGAATGGCAGGGACCCAAGTACTTGGGCCATTCTTTGTTGCCTTTGGAGGCCCATTAGCAAGCTGTTGGATCTAAAGTGGAGTAGCTGGGACTCTGATAGGTACTGTGATATGAGATGCCTGTGTTGTAAGAGGGGGCTTAGTCTGCTGAGCCAATACCAGACCCCTTTCTCTTTTTTTTGGTTAAATTTATTCCTAAATACTGTGAATGGACTTTATTTCTTGATTTATCTTTCAGCAAGATCATTATTGGTGCATACACATACTGCTGTTTTTGAATGTTGATTTTGTATCTTTGGCTACTAAATTGGTCAATCTGTTTTGGGAGTCTATCATTAGATTATTTAAGTAGCTTTGGAGATTGTCAGATAGTTACAAGGAATAAGCATAGCGATGGATTTCCTTTGGATTGTAATGACAGGCTGACTTTAAATATATTCAGATTAATCAATTAAATAGCAACAATAACCACACACACACACACACACACACACACATATTTAAGTAGCAATGATTTCAGTCCTTTAAATGTCTGTTTAAAGGCCTGTTTAGATGCCAAGATTGATAAACCTTCTACGAATGATAATTATGCCCTTATAGTGTTCTATAATTATTATCTATGCTTTCACACTTTCAATAAAACTTACCACTATTAACATCCTCTTCAGTACTCTACAAAAAGAGAGACTATTTTCCAATGGTATTCTCTGAGTTTTTAGGGATGGGTGGGGAATCTATCCAGAAAGGAAGCTAAGAATCTGCCTTACCAAAAGCAGAAGCAAGACTGAACAAAATTCTGCTGTAAAGAGTCATATAATGCATAGCTTAGGATTTTTGGACAATATGTTCTCTCAATTCTGTTACACAAAAATAGTGATAAAATTAATGAATGGTCTATCTTCTAATGAAAATTAATTTACAGGGACTAAAGTCTGAATTTCACATGCATGTGTATATGGACCAGTTGTTTTCTAAATACCTCTTATATAAATTTAATGTCATTTCCACATCAATTTATACTACTTCCTTTGACTTTTTTTTAAAATCCCATAACCATTTGTGCTATGGTCTGAATGCTTTTGTCCTTGCAAAATTCATATGCTGAAGCCTCATCACCAATGTGATGGTGTCAGAAGATAGGGCCTTCCGGGGCTGGCGCTATGTTCCAGGGAGTTAAAGCACCAGTCTGCAGCACTGACATCCCATAAGAGTGCCAATTCTAGTCCCAGCTGCTTCACTTCCAATCCAGCTCTCTTCTATGGCCTGGGAAAGCAGTGGAAAATGGCTCAACTCTTTGGGCCACTGCACTGGCATGTTGGCTTTAGATCCAGAAGAAGCTCCTGGCTCCCGGCTTTGGATCAGCTCAGCTCTGGCCATCGCGGTCATTTGAGGAGTGAACCAGTAGAATGGAGGAACTTCTTCTCTCTCTGGCTCTGCCTCTCTCTGTAACTCTGTCATTCAAATAAATAAAATCATTCTTAAAAAAAAAAAAAAAAATAGGGATTTCCAAAGCTAATTAGGTCACGAGAATAAGTCCTCATGAATGAAATTAGTGCCCTTATGAAAGTAGCCCAAGAGAAACATTTTATAGTTTCCAGATTTGAGGACACAGCTAAAAGGCACCATTTATGAATCAAAAGGTGGAATCTCACATCTGCACAAGACATCTAATCTGCTAGTGACTTCAACATGGGTTCCTCAATTCCCAAAATGTTAGAGACAGATTGTTTATAAGCTTCCCAGTCCATTATATTTTGTTATACAACAAAAATGGATTAATACTATTTAAAATTTTAAAACAATTCTTAGCTCATGGACTGTACAAAATTAGAGAACAGATTGGATTTGGCCCATAGGATGTAATGTGTTGACCCTTTGTTCCAAGAGTGAAGGGGCATATAAAGAAGGTGGCTAAGGATGACTACGGAGCATGAGTTAACAAAATGATGTTTTCCCTCTATATTTTAAAGGTTAAGGATAAATAATTATTCAAAAATG